>NC_142932.1:109804693-110104693 GCF_046866305.1 Octopus bimaculoides | reverse complement strand
CAGCTGTTTCGGCCTAGTTTTAGCAAGCCCCATTCTATCTGAATATTCCTTTCCGGAGTGATTATCGGATGACATTTTGAAATGGGGTTACATGCCCGAACCTCTAGGCCTCTTCAGAGATTCACAGAGGGTTACATACAAATGTAGAGCAAGAGGTAAAAACGGAGGTGTGGTAGAGACCAGAAGAAAAACAACAGCAAAAATAAGATAGAAATAGAAATAAAAAATAAAATTGAAATCAAAATATAAATAAAAATAAAAATAAGGGTACAGCAGGAAAAAAAAGAATAATAATAATAATAATAAAGAATACATAAATGAAGGTATAGCATGTGGGACATGCAAAAATATAAAAAAGATATATGTCAAAAAACCCTTAAAAATACAAGGCACCCAAAAAGCCTACAAACATTATAGATAGGTCGCTATAGGCACTCCAATGCACATCTATATGTGTGGGTTCGTGTGCACAGCCTTACTCGGATGTCCCCTTACTCTCATGTGTGCATATACAAGTTTTTATAAGCAAACATTCCACCACATACGTTGTTTGTGGTATCAGCTCTATTAGCCGTGTCTAGAAAGCTGTAAGTGTTTTTTAGAAAGGAAGTTTTGTTGAGTGTGTGTGTGTGCCATTTCTGTATATATTGGAAGGTTCTATGTAGAAGTTCATTTTATACAAGTTATTAATGTTCTAGTAGCAATAACAGTGATGGTGATGATGATGGTGACAACAACAACAACAATAACAACAACAACAATAATATGCCAAACTTTCAAACTTAGCGGTGTAAGATATCCTGTTGCCTCTTCCAACGGCTCTACCATTCTGCTGCTAATGGGGGAGGGTTAAATACTATCATTAACTTCCTCCTTCCAATTGGGCAACTATTGTTTTAAACTGCCTATGCTTAGCTACGGTTGGATAGCCACTGGCCAGTCAAGATGCTAGCCTGCCTGCGCACCCCTCCCCCCCACACGCGTGCTATGTATATCCCCCCCCCCGTACTCACGCTCATGAGTGCGTATATGTATATACATATGTATGCGCGCAGCCACACATCTCTTAATTCTATAGCCACAACAGTAACAATGAGGATAAATACATTCTCGTCTATACATATCCAGATATACATCCTTATACACATTAGGTTCCCTCACATATACCCATACTTATTCATACATACACAACTGTGTGGCCAACTATCATTACATCCGTATGTACACAACTACATACCTACCTACATACTCACCTATACATATACACATACATAAATACACACACACACACACAAATAGATGTACACACACACACACATACTTATACATGCATACACACACATATACATATACATACACATATATACACATATATATATATATATATATATATACATATATATACATACACATATACATATACATACATCCATATAGATATCCACATCCACATACGCACATGCACACATGAGAGTAAGGGGACATCCGAGTAAGGCTGTGCACATGAACCCACACATATAGATGTGCATTGGAGTGCCTATAGCGACCTATCTATAATGTTTGTAGGCTTTTTGGGTGCCTTGTATTTTTAAGGGTTTTTTGACATATATCTTTTTTATATTTTTGCATGTCCCACATGCTATACCTTCATTTATGAATTCTTTATTATTATTATTATTATTATTTTTTTCCTGCTGTACCCTTATTTTTATTTTTATTTTTATTTATATTTTGATTTCAATTTTATTTTTTATTTCTATTTCTATCTTATTTTTGCTGTTGTTTTTCTTCTGGTCTCTACCACACCTCTGTTTTTACCTCTTGCTCTACATTTGTATGTAACCCTCTGTGAATCTCTGAAGAGGCCTAGAGGTTCGGGCATGTAACCCCATTTCAAAATGTCATCCGATAATCACTCCGGAAAGGAATATTCAGATAGAATGGGGCTTGCTAAAACTAGGCCGAAACAGCTGTAAGATTAAACTTCTGTTCATCCTCTAATTCATTATGTACTTTGTACTTCTATATGTAAACCATGTTGGCAAAATAACATAGTCTGCCATAGACACCTGTGCTTTGGTTCTTTCTTCCTTTTTCTTTTCTTCCTTTTTCTTTTCTTCCTTTTTCTTTTCTTCCTTTTTTTGTCACTTTTGCTATGAATTAAATTAATGAATTCAACGGGATACACCGTCTACAAGTAGTTGGGTTCAGCATATTATCCTCCATTTTCTAATTGTTACACACACATATATATATATATATATATATATATATATATATATATTCACACTAGCAAACGCACCCATCCTTTGGATGGTTTAAGTTACTTTGGTGGTATTTTTTCACTTTGTTCCAGGTGCCACCTGAGCTCAGTGAGCCATTTGCTCAGTGGTATCTCCCATAAAGTAAATTTGAAGGAATCGATGTTCAGTGTTGTTGAGGGAAAGAATAGAGCCTATCAGATGATAGGTTTGGCGATGAATTTTGAACTTTGGTATATAGGAGTCTTCATGAATGGTTGATGAGCAAAACTTGTCATCTGGAAGACAGTTATAAGCGCGAATTTTGTGTATAAATTGCTGCGAATCAGGGTGTTGACCTAGGAGTAAAAAGAGGAAAAGCTGAGAAATATTTTGTAGGTCAGGCAAGCAAACCTTTCTGTTTGAGCAACATAAGCTACTGAATTCTCCAACCCACTTCAGGGCCTTGCAAAAAGGACATATTACAGACATATCCCCTGTAACAGTCTTTCGATGAGTGGCGTAGTCTTCAGCAGGATCGTAGTTGAGTGCCTTTGATGCCCATCGACTACTCAATGGCTTCCAATAACCATGGGCTAGAGCCTTCCAGTGAACATCAGACTGAAGTCTCATCGTTCAATGGTTATCGTCATCTACCAACCGCACTGCAAAAGTGGATGCAGTGTTACATGCCCGACGAATAGCACTCTTTTGTGAGGTTTCTGTGGCCGTTGCATCAGCAGCATGCACTCAATAGGTTTCATGCTGCTCTGGTGTACTTGCAGCTCTAGCAGTGGCAGCTCTTTTCAACAGTCTACAGGACCTCTGGTCCTCAGTGTCCTTAGCCTGCCTTGTCGCTGCAGAAGACTTTCTGCCAGTTTGTGCTCTCTTTTTAGATGGTATGCTTGTATTATCTGGAAAAGGAAAATGGGTTTTAGTATACTAAGTGATTGTCAATTCTATTGTTGGCACTCCGTCGCTTACGACGCCGAGGGTACCAGTTGATCCGATCAACAGAACAGCCTGCTCGTGAAATTAACGTGCAAGTGGCTGAGCACCCCACAGACATGTGTACCCTTAACGTAGTTCTCCGGGATATTCAACGTGACACAGTGTGACAAGGCTGACCCTTTGAATTACAGGCACAACAGAAACAGGAAGTAAGAGTGAGAGAAAGTTTGCCATCATCCCCTGCTGGAGCCTCGTGGAGCTTTAGGTGTTTTCGCTCAATAAACACTCACAACGCCCGGTCTGGGAATCGAAGTCCGCTGCCCTAACCACTGGGCCATTGCACCTCCACTATCAATTCTATTATAAGCTAACAAAAGCCCCATTATTCTGTCTTCCCACAGAGCCTGTGCATAAAGTAAAATTGGTATGGAGCTTTCTGAAAGATACATATAGCTTTTGCTAGTGGTAGCAAAACTCTTATTTAAAGGTTGATACTTTGGGATGAATCATATGTGATTGTTTAAAAAAAAGCTAGAACCTCAATGCTAAAACATATTTGAAACAATGGACAACAGTCGAAATACCATAATGGATGAGTAAATTACGCATCCTTAAAGTGAAACAACGCATTGGTAGATAAACAAAGAAATTTACAAATAGATGAGAGGAAATGGAACATTACCTTTACACTAACTCAGAATAGGTAATGGTAAGCTTGCCAAAGTTTAATGCAGCTTAAATATGGAGATTATGATTGTTTGGTATTGGATATTAATTGCGCATAGTGTTCCTTGTCAATTTGATCACAGTCAAAAATATTCTCTAATGTCAACATACGATGGGTATAAATTAAAAAAGTATGGAAGACCCTACACACACACACACACACATATATATATATGTGTACATACATATATATATACACACACACATATATATATATGCATACACACATATATATATATGTATAAACACACACATATATATATATTTACACACACACACACATATATATATATTCATACACACATATATATATGTATACACACACACACATATATATACATACACACATATATATGTACACACACACACACACACCCGTGGAAGAGGTAGGCCCAGGAAGACCTGGGCTGAGGTGGTGAGGCAAGACCTTCGTACATTGGGCCTCACCGAGGCGATGACTACGGACCGAGACCTTTGGAAATGGGCTGTGCGTGAGAAGACCCGGCAAGCCAAGTAAGATCGTTGCCAGTGCCCCTGGACTGGTTCTTGTGCGGGTGGCACATGAGATGCACCATTTTGAGCGTGGCCGTTGCCAGTACCGCCTGACTGGCTCCTGTAGGATTTTCGAGCGAGATCGTTGCCAGTGCCCCTGGACTGGCTTGTGCGGGTGGCACATAAAAGACACCATTTCGAGCGTGGCCGTTTTCGTGCGGGTGACACGTAAAAGCACCCACTACACTCTCTGAGTGGTTGGCGTTAGGAAGGGCATCCAGCTGTAGAAACTCTGCCAAATCAGACTGGAGCCTGGTGTTGCCATCCGGTTTCACCAGTCCTCAGTCAAATCGTCCAACCCATGCTAGCATGGAAAGCGGACGTTAAACGATGATGATGATGATGATGATATATATATTTTTTGTTTTGTTATATATATACATATATATACATATATATACACACACACACATATATATATGTATATATATATTTATATACATATATATATATTTATATATATATATACATTATTATTATAATATCATTGTTTAATGTGCACCTTCCATGCTGGCATGGGTGGGATGGTTTGACAAAAGCTGACCAGGCAGAAGATTGCGCCAAACTTCTGTGTCTGTTTTGGCAGGAATTTTACAGTTGGATGCCCTTCATAGCACCAACCACTCATCAGAGTGGACTTAGTGGTTCATGGCTCAAATTAGTATATGCTTTGAATAGGGTTTGTCCAAGGTGCCATGCAGTGGGACTGAATTCGGAATCATGTGGTTGAGAAGCAAGTATTTTAACACACTACAACAACTGCACCTATATATATATATATATATATATATATATATATATATATATATATATATATATATATATATAATAAAGTAAAGTTGTGGAATACCGTACGAGTGGAAATATATATGAAAGAAGGTTTGAAAATGCACTTATTTTTTAAAAAATATTTATTTACTTAACCGGTTTCACTTTTTTAGAAAAAGATTATCAAAAGTCTTTGAGAATAATAAAAAATGTTAAAAAACAGTTTGAGTATTAAAATGCATATATACATTCTTTGATGATAAAATATATTTAAAGTATAAAGCTTTGTATGAACTTTGTGGTGTTACATACTGATTGTCACACATTCTCTGTCATGGTTCACTGGTTTTTGGGACTGGTTTTGTACACATACATATGAACCATCACACACATACGTTTGCTTACACACACACACACATACACACACCACAAGGTATTTAAAACAACACACCCACTCAGACAGAGAGACACACACACACTCCCACACTCACACAAAACACTCCCACGCACACACACAGATGCACACATACATACACACACATACGCACACATACGTACACACCCTCACACATACATACGGTTGCTCTCACACACACACACACCACAAGGACGATCAAAACAACACATACACACTCAGACAAAGAGATATACGCACAGTCTCACGTACACACACCTAACATCCCCACCGACACAAAAAACACTCAAACACACACTCATATACACATTCCACAATAAACTCTGGGACCAATAAAAACGGCACACACACACACACACACACACACACACACGGACACAAACACACATATATACACACACACATAGAGATGTGCACAAAACCAGTCCCAAAAACCAGTGAACCATGACAGACCAACCAAAAATAAAAAATCTTCTTTAACTCTTCTTCCCTCCCACCCCAGCTAGCCAGTCATACTGTCTCTTAAGACAGTAAAACATTCCCTCAATATACACAAGAGAAAAAGGCCAGGTCAGTTCCTCCTCAATTTTATTCGATTGTCAAAGAATATGTATAAGAATATGTATATGTATTTTTCCATATGTGTATTTTCATACACTGTTTTTAACACTGTTTTTAACAATTTCACCTTAATATCAGAGAATGTGTGACAATCAGTATGTAACACTACAAAGTTCATACAAAGCTTTATACTTTAAATATATTTTATCATCAAAGAATGTATATATGCATTTTAATACTCAAACTGTTTTTTAACATTTTTTATTATTCTCAAAGACTTTTGATAATCTTTTTCTAAAAAAGTGAAACCGGTTAAGTAAATAAATATTTTTAAAAAATAAGTGCATTTTCAAACCTTCTTTCATATATATATATATATATATATATATATATATATATATATATATATGCATATATATTTTTAGCTTAATGGTAGAGCAATCAGCTTGTATCTGAAGGTTATTGGGATTTATTAACATGGCCACCTACTGGCAACTTTAGGCGGAGGTATGGCTATATGGTAGACGCAAGCATGGGTATGTGGTAAGAAGTTTGCTTCCCAGTCACATGGTTTCAGGTTCTGTCCCATTGTGTAGCACCTTGGGCAAGTGTCCTCTACTATAGCCTCAAGCCAATCAAAGCCTTGTGATTGGGTTTGGCAGACAGAAACTGAAAGAAGCCCATCGTGTGTATATATATATATATATAAATTCAAAAAAGGATAAAAATCTTTTACAAGAATATATCAGGAAGTCCAGTGTGTGGCATTATTCTATAGTAATGCCCCTTATATAAATATATATATATATATATAGTCAATTCAAAGAAGAAACAATTAAAAAATAGAAAAAAAATAAATAAATAAACGAATGTGAGGAAGTGCACAAGATATTAATCTGATGCTCAGTGAAAGGAGAAAGTTATTAATGTTTCAAGCATTGCTCTTTGTTAGAAAGAAGGATGTCCAAAGAGAAATAAGGAAAAAATCATCAACAAGCCATGTGTAGTTACATTTCTGAAGTGAGTGTCTTTGTTTGTTCACCACTGCTTGACATTTGGTGTTGGTGGGTTTATGTCCTCGTAACTTAGTGGTTTGACAAAAGAGATTGATAGAATAAGTACTAAACTTACAAAAAATAAGTCCTGGGGTTGATTTCTTTGACTGAAACCCTTTAAGGTGGTGCTAAAAGAACCCACATATATATGTATATATATCTGTCTAACACAACTTCAACTAAAATGTAAGACTAACTTTACCTAACTCTATTCTTATACCACCATATGCATTACTATATCCACTAACTGTTTCTACTGCAACTCTCACACCATGAACTCTAACATACTCCTCAACATTCTGAAGAGATCTGCCAAACCATTTGGCACATCGAAACGTTCGTAAATGACTCATTATATAACCTCCACATAATTAAATCAATGGCTAACTAGCCCAGTTGACTTGCTTCTTCTTGTGTTTGTTTCTCTATTCTCCACATAACTATATATCTGTCTATATATTTATTATTCTTTAACAAGAATAATATTGTCGGTGACTTTGAAGTTTCAGCTAGCTAAATCATCATCAGACTGTGATGCATTTAATTTAACTTTGGCTTTATATATTCTGCTGAGATAAATTTTTTTCTCAAGTACGTGGGATTCAGTTGAATGGTAATTAGGGTTCAGGATATGTTGTGATGGATTGATGTTGTGGAGAAATTTTTCTGAATTAAATTTGAGCCTATGTTATTGTCCAGAATCTATTCATGCATGCTGAACTTTGTAAACAGGTGCATTGTATTTAGGTGTGTCAGTTTCGGGTCATAAGACTGTTTTTTAGTGGTTCACTAAAAGAATGTAGGTAGGTAGAGGGTGATTTTTAGTCAGTGGATATATGTCACTAGTGTGGTTGCGAAAACAGTGCTTCCTTTTAGAGACGTGCTTTAACAATATCTAAAGGCTGCCTCACTTTCAGTTGTCTCACAGCATGCTGGACACAAACCTAGATTTCTAAGTCCATACATTATTGCAAGATGGTTACTGACTTGACCTTATATTAGGTTTATCTATCCATTTGACAGGTATTGTTTTTGTCCTTTTGGGGTTCTAGAACTCTTCATGAAGCAGATTTGGTGGGGAACTGGTTTAGCCACCAACAACCTGACCATGAGACAAGTTGTACTAGACTACATGTTACCAGTAGTACTTGTAAGTGACTTCATTTGCTTAGTACTACAGAAGCTGGAATTAAGTACAAGCCCAATGGACCTCTGAGATTTGTAAAATCGTTAACTTATTCATCATTAAACATAGTAGTTCATTTACTTGACTTAGCACATTATTACTATATATTTTCTTGTTTGTGGAGAGATGAAAGGACAAGTTGATCCCAACAGAATTTATGAACCCCAAACTAGATTCTATAAATAAAGACTGTAAATTTCAACTTTGTTTGAATGAATCTTTCCCTAATATTTATCAAATTTATTCTCAAGTGTGTTAGTTGCCTTTAAATTGGTACCAATATGTATTCTGTATATGATTTACTACTTTGTAATAGGCACAGCCATACCATGTAGTTAAGAAGCTTGCTTCCCAACAATGTGGTCTTGGGTTCAGTACCACTGCACTGCACCTTGGATAATATCTTCCACTATAGCCTGGGGCTGACCAAAGTCCTGTGACTGGATTTGATAAAGGTAGACTAAAAAAAGTTTATCGTGTGTGTATGTGTGTGTGCACGTGTGCTTGTCTAGACATCATGTAATTATAAATGAATATCGTTGTAATATAAGCAAAGTTGTTTGTTTCTAGTTTTCCATGAAAAGCTTTGGGGAAATATGACCTTTCTTTGAAACACATGGCTGTTGGCAGCAGTGAGGGCATCTCGCTGTAGAAAACCTGCTTCAACAAATTCCATCTGACCCATGCAAGTGTGGAAAAAGTGGACATTGAATTATGAAGATGATAAATATGTCAAAACTATTTCTTAAAAGAACTGATGTGAGCAGCTTTCCTTGCACTAAATTTGTAATTGTTTCTTTCTATTTTCTCTCTTACACAGTGTATGACTTGAAGTTAAAAGGAGTCTGCTAAACTTTCCCATTATGTCAAAACTGCATAACATATTTCTAGTTTTATGGAAGAACTGGATTGTTATCAAGCGAAAACATATATTATCCCTAGCTGAAATTCTTTTGCCATGTATTTTCATGGTATTACTCATGGGAATTCGAAATATTATTGATTCAGAGAACTATGCACAAATTACAACATGGGAGCCATGTAATATAACAGAAAAGGAAATCACGAGTATTGTTTATGCACCAAACAATTCTTTTGAAAATGATATTATGGACTGGATGCAAAGAACACAGAACATAAAAAGTAAAGGTAGGTCAAAATTTTAAATTAATCTATCATACTTTAACCTATCACTATCTTGAATTTGTTTCCATGTCTATCCTTATCTATGGTCATAAATATTGGGAAATGACTTCCTACAGCTGGTTGGCGTTAGGAAGGGCATCTAGCTGTCTTTGTTTGCTAGCTTGTCAGTTGAGAATCACTAGAGACTGACCAGCAAATTGGTGGAGTTTCTGCACTTTGGTATTGGTATGAAAATCTAAGAACTGTTAGTTACGATGATTGATATTCAAAACTACATTATAGGTGAATTCAAGCTTGCAGAGAGAGGAAGCAAGATGGTGAGAATGTCTGATGTTGTTGCTTAGAGCATATGGACAGAAGAGTGGAGCAAGTGAGCAGATGAAGGGGTAGAAGTAGAGCAGTGACAGATAAAATGACTGAGGAGGTGTACATGACTGCAAAATGATGGTGGAAAGGTGATGATGAAGGTGGAAAGGTATAGGACTGATTGGCAACAAGCATTTAAAAGGAGGATGTTGGTATCTTTAGAGTTTGTGGTTATAAGTGCTGAGTAAATAGTTTTAGGTTGGACATAATGAGTGTTGACAAAAATTTGAATAAAAATTAAATGAGAAAAAAATCAGTTGTGGTTATATAGAAATATTCTGTTAAATAGGAAGTTTCTCCCTGTTTTTGTATCAGGGTGTGATCACTTTCAATACAGATGGATTGGTATGAAGAACAATATTCAAATATTGTCTTAGTTGTTGTATAAATCTTGGTCAATCCTGATCAAACAGTTCTATGAGCAGCAGTATTTCAGCCATGGCCGTTTTGCCTTAAGGATGTAATTTGAACACCTGGCAGCTGTTATTTCATTGATTTTAATCACAGATAGAAAGATGGTTGTGTGGCTAAAAAGATCACTTTACACTCATGTAGTTTAGTGCTACAGTGCTGCCTCTTACGGAAGTGTCTTCTACCATAACCTTGAGTCAACCCAAGCCTCGCAAATGAAATTAAATTGGTGGAAACTACATGGAGGTCTGTTAGATATAATGTACCTCTTCTTGATTTAAAGAAGCCATTACCTGGTCCTTGAATCCTTTAGCGTCATCTCTGTTGCAGATATTCAAGTTTGATTTCCAGTCTAAGGATCATCATCATCATCATCGTTTAATGTCCGCTTTACATGCTGGCATGGGTTGGATGGTTTGACTGAGGACTGGCAGGCCAGATGGCTGCACCAGGCTCCAATCTGATCTGGCAGAGTTTCAGATTGGAGCCTGGTGCAGCCATCTGGCTCGCCAGTCCTCAGTCAAACCATCCAACCCATGCCAAACTTTCTTATTTTCTCACACTAGTTTCAGAGGCTACTACCTTCCTCATTTATCTAAGCCATAAAAAATAAAATAAATTTATGATTGTATGTTTGATAATAAAACCAGGAAATAACAATAAAATCTTTTTTTGAGATAATTGACTCCTTAGCTCCAATTTCTAAACACAGTGTGTTATGGAGCTTTTATTTACTTGCAGTTGTTTGAAACAGTAAGATATTAATAGATTATAGAATTTGTGTTAAAACAATGTATAGTGTTAAAATAATTATAAAGAAACTAGATGTAGGTTCTGGGTTTGAATCATCTGGAGGAGGTGATCTTGTGTCAGATATGGTATGCCGAAGAAACTAATAATAATTAGTATGGTGGCTGATTGAATTGCTGGAATCATACTGTGGTTATAGATTTTCTAAATAATCCTGAAATCGGATTAGCATATCCTATAAAACAGTAGGTTATTAAGAACCACTGAAGATTTATCCTTATCTCAAGTATCTCAAGTTAACATAAAGATGATCGTCTTTTGTCAAGATATACCCTGAGAAGATTTGTGCTTAGCAACAATATCTAATGATACTTTCATTGATTAAGAAGTGCTCTACCACTTTCTTTAGTGAATATATATCTTATGGAATATATTTACAATTATGTGAATTTGGCCATTAAGTGTTAAGGGGCTTTAGAACATATAGCTTAGTATATAATGAACAAAACTGAGCAATTGAACTGTCACATAGTTGTAACTCTCTTTACCTATGGAAGCAGATATTACCTATGTAAACAGAGAAAGAAAATCTGTTATAACATGAAAATACTTGTTTTTAGATTGCTCTAATTATGCTAGTAAGATAGCTTTTGCAAAAGAAAAAAGTATTAGTTGAAAATGGTTGGAGACAGATCTCTTGCCTTAGAATTAATTATTTATCAAGCAAGTCACATGATATCAGTTTAGATTATATGCACCATTAATTTGTCCCTAGCAGCATATATAATCAAAATATAATATTATCTTTAGAGAGGATTAACATTTATTGCATTAGTGCTGTGCATGGTGGTGGAGGAACTCAGATGAAGACATTCAACCACTTGTCAGATTCCCATGACAGTCATGAAATGATTCCACCACCAACTCTTCCTTTTAGATGGAGAAAATAGATATCAAATAACAATCACCTTTAGAAATTCCCTCCTTCCTCTCAGATACAAAATTATAGAGTTACTACCATTAATGTTTCTGTAATGAAAATTAGGCATGGAGAGATTGTAGAGATGCTGGACTGGAAGCAAGTAGAAGTGTGTTGTGTATAGAGGGTAAGGTGGATTGGAGCTTCAGACAGATTCCTCAGAAGTAAAGAGCAGAGGTACAAATTCTTATGAGTGGTTAACAGTATTGGGGTGTCCAGATTCAAATCAAGGAAGTGCAATAATAATGTTTAGCAGTTCAAAACTGAGTAGTGAAATGCAGAGTTAGGTCGGCTGATCATGAGAATCAAATATTGATCCCTTTGCTAAAAACTGCAGCTGGTATGGGTTATTTCCCTTGGGTTGTTTAAATAAAATATTAGTAATATGTAGTAGATAGAAGGCTCCATTGGAGGGGCCCTATTATCGATTTTTTTTTCAACAATCTAAGTATGTCATGAGATTTCCAAACATGAGTTCTACTCACATGTCAAAGTATAAAAGTGATATTGTGTACAAAAATTAGAAATTGGACACACAAAAAATCAATATTCAAAGTAATTGAACATAAACAATGAAACCTGTAAAATATTTCTAAATTCGATGCCTCAATTAGTTTCATGAAAATGTTGTATAAACTGTAAATAAGCAATAAATATTATGATTTGTAAAATAAGTATAAGTGATACAGGGTGTCCCAACTGAATGTGGTGTGGAGGTTTGGTTTCATTTTTAAAGAATTTTAAGCATTAAGCAAGAATTTTAAGTATGTGTATATATATATATATATATATATATATATATATATATATATATATATATATATATATATATATATATATATGCATGTATATAGGTATGTGTATATCTTACCACAATGGGACAAAGCTATGTAAATTGTGTATGGCAGAAAGATATATCATCGTAATGAACTCACATGAACCAGGAGGCCACCTGAACTCCAGGATGGAAGTGCTGGGGCATCTCACATTTATACAACATCATCATCCTCATTGTCATTTAACGCCTGCCTTCCATACTAGCACGTGTGAGTCATTTTCACAAGAGCCTGCCAGGCACAATGCCTGTACCAGACGTCTGTGACTATTTTGGCAGGACTTTTACAGCTGAATGATCTTCCTAACACCAACCACTCAGCAGAGTAAACTTAGTGCTTCTTACATGGCACAGGTGAAGTGAATAATGCTTTTTACGTGGCACAAGCACAGGTGAAGTCAGTTTTGGCAAGTTCTTTACAGCTGGATGTCCTTCTGAACACGAACCATTTTACATTGTGGACTGTGTGCTTTTAAGGGGCACCTGCACTGACAGGGTCACCAAGTACTTGCAAGACAAAAAAAAAAAACTTCCAAGAGAGGAAGGAGCACTGGAGGAGGTGATCTTGTGTCAGATGATGAAAGGTACCTGTACTGACAGGGTCAACAATTACTTGCAAGACAAAGGGAAAAAAAGAACCTTTCAAGAGGGTAGGTGGCATTGGAGTGGGTGATCTTGTGTTGGATGATGAAATGTTATAGTGAGACAGAGAGACAGAAAGAGGTGTCTTGCTTTAGAGGAGGTACAAGGTTACCCATTGGAGAGTGAGAGGGAGAGAGAGAGAGATATCAGGAATGAAGACAGAAACAGATGTGCGACCACAAAGGAAATACATGGTTACCCAACCTGAGGGAAGTGCAGGAGAAGGGGAGAGAGAGTGGGAGACAGCAGGATAGAGATGGTGGCAAAAATCTGGGTATACTCACAAGGAATGAGGACCAGAATATAAATGGGATGATTGAGTAAAGGAAGAGAGAGATATAGATGGTGGCAGGTGCCAGGGCATACCCTTGAGGTTTGAATGTCATAATATAAGTGGCAGGATATTGCGAAGGATGTGTGATTAAAGAGTGCAGTTGTGGGGGTGTGAGTAGCGAAAACCTGGGTGCATATAGAGTCGGGTGTGGGTGTGCTACCGGATAGCAATGATACTGAGGAACCGGGCCGTGAGGACAGGATTAGGGAGTGAGAGTTTCTACCCTCACACCCTGTCTCACTGTATTACTGCTATCTGCTAGCCCTCAACCTGTGTGTTCCACCCACACATAACAAGAAAACATTTCACTCACCCTACCCCTACAAACCAATCTACATCTCCACATCTCTTCCTCACATTTCCTCCTTCATACATTATACAGCACTTTTCATTTATTATTAAGTGCATAATCCTTAGTGTTTTTTACTTGTTGCAATATTCTTGTTGTTCCAGGTCTTATTCATGTTTACTAACTGTGCTATTGTCTTTGCAATTCATCTCTTTATCATGGTTTCACATGCTTCATTTTTGCTTTAGAGAGCCCATATAATCAAGTATGTCCACTGATCTAGCTGGATGTCATCGATTTGGACTGTATTTATACTGGTGTCATTATTTGTCCTGCATCAAGTTCCCTCATTATTATGACCCAACTTTTTTTTTCACTTATTTCAATAATGTATCAGTCATGTCATAACAAGTATTTTTTTCCCAGTCTGTATTTTGGGACTTGGAAGATAGTTGTTTAATCACTTAAAAAAATATTGCATTTATTGTTTTTATTTTTTAATTAAATTTGATCCAAGATAACATGAGTAATTAGTAGGCTTAACTCTTATCTCTTATAATAATGTTTTGCTTATGAGTAATTAATGAAAATTTAAGATCTCATATTAAGGAAGACAGATCTTTGATGAAACAGATTTATGAAATGAACAAAGCAAAAAAAAAAGAATCTAATTTAGACTTAATCTCCAAAAGGAGTCTCTTTAAAGATTCATTGTCAGGAATGAGCAAATGAAATAGAGGATTAACAGTTTTAATTATCTTTCTAATGTTACCTGAAATATTTTGATTAGAAATCTCCATCTCTGTTGTATTGATGAAAACTGTAGCCAAATGATTTTTACCCTCGTTTTTAAATATAGTTTCATAATAAATGTTTAATTTTTCGTCTTACTCTTTTCATATCACATTTCCTTTATATTAATTAGCATTGGGAAGAGTTAAACACAATGTATAGACTTTTTTTTTTTAGAGTTCATCTTTCACTGATTCAATCTTATTAAAAATGAATTCACTAGAGAAGGAATATTGTTGCTAGAGAATGAATAATGTGATTTTTCTTGATAAAACTAACTTATTCTTGTTTGAAAATAATTAAACTGAAGCTGTAAGTGTGTATGTTATAAATGTATGAATTACAGTGAGGTCTGGTATATTATGTCTTCTGTTAAATAAATTCCAGATGGATAATGATAAATGAATTCAAAGACATGTTGCAATTGACTGCAAAGGAATATTTATTACTATTGCTAAAATTTGATTCGACAAACTGGTTGGACATTATATTTGTCTAAACATTATATAGATTTAAATGTTCATAAAAATGAATATATAAAGGTAAGAGAAAAACCTGAAATACAGCATTACAAAAATTCTGGTTACTTCTATTGTTAAGCATAATGTCAAGGTTTCTGGTTTGAAATATGTTCAAACTGAAAACTGCAAAATGAAATCAAGATTGTTTTCACATCAAGGTCCGAAGGTCACTCATAGCTAAACTGTCCTCCCTAGAGACTTAGTAGGCCAAAACTTCCCTTTTATAACTGATGAAAAGACGCTAGGCTAGTCCATCACATTAAAGATGTCCTGTCATTTATTTTTGATCTCCCTCTCTATGTTGATGTATCCCAAGGTATGATTGTTTTGACATTCTTGGAGACCTTTTCTTATGTATGCCGATACTATCTCTTTTCTGTTGGCATTTCACAATGCTGGTATAGCTTCCAGTATATACAAGTCCCAACTCTGTCACACCTGTGGATGTATTCTTTCTTGGCTAGACAGCCAGGAACAACGTAGTAATTATTCCTTCTCCTCATATTCTTCATTATATACTTTAGATCAGGGGTTTTCAAACTTTTTGACTTGCAGACCCCTTTATATTTTAAGCTTTACCTTATGAACACTTATGAAATTTATACATAAATATTTGCTTAAAATAACATATATTTTTACATTTATTTATTTAACAGTATTTAACAAATAGGTTTATTGTCAATTAAAAGATTTCGATTAAAAAACATATAAAATCAAATTGCCCATAAAAAGTATTTGCTGTCTACGGACCCCCTGTCTTGTCCTTGCGGACCACAGTTTGAAAACCCCTGCTTTAGATGGTTTGTGGAGGGAGTGAAGTTTTGATCCTGTACCTCAATAAAGAACCCTTCACTCTCTGTTTTAACTCCTACTCTTCTCAACAAGTGTTGAGATTTTACTTTCCTACTTTCCCTTTGTTCAGCTTTTTTCTTGGTCTGGCCTTGTAGAAGCTTTTCTTGCTGTTTATCATGATTTCCTGTAGTTCCAAGTTTATTTAGATTTTAGCAAGCACTTATCCAGCAGTTCTGCTGCCCTTTCACTAAACCCTCTCAGCTTCCTCATCCAATAACCTTGGACACCATCTTGATCTGGGCTCTTCCAATTTGGAATTTTACATATCTGTTCTTTTTTATCTTTTCTCTAGTTATTTTTATGTTGTCTTGACCTTGTATATTTCTTAACTTATCTTGAATTTCCTGCAGCCACTCCACGTTACCATTATGCATTACAGGTTGATCCCAAATTCCACCCTAAAAGGCTTTGCTTTCTTCTGTCTCAGGTACCAATGTTAGGTGCGACTGCCCATCTAGTTTTCTTCAAATAGTTTTTTTCTGATTGGCTTCAAATAATCTGTTCTGCCTGAATTATTTTGTTCTATTGTCATAGCTTTCCAGTTTTGCCTTGATTGCTACTGCTCTTTGTTTCAATTCTTCCAATATTATCCAATATTAATCATACTCTTTACTACTACTACTACTACTACTACTACTACTACAACAACAACAACAACAACAACTACTACTACTACTACTACTACTACTACTACTATTGTTATTATTCATATACACACAACATATTAAACTGTTGGAAAAGTAAAATTCCTAAAATTGAGCTACAAGTAACCTTAGATGTCAAGAACCCTTCTAAGTATCCTACCTGTCCCTAATAACACTGTTTTCTGGAGCTGTACTAAACTGGGTTTTGTGCCAATTTCCTCTATCCATCTGTTCAAATCTTTAGGGATAGTTCCTAATGCACCTATAACTACAGGGATACATATTTCCTGCACTTTCCATAATCTCTGTAATTCAGTGGTTAGGTCCTGGTACTTTGCTGTTTTTTCTATACCTCTCGTATTGATTTTTCATTCATTTTGGTCAATTGTCTGGCACTTTCTATTCTCTTTGTCTACTACTCCTAAATAAGGCCTTCTAGCTTTTATTACACAGTCAGTCTGAATGTTGAAGTCCCACAACATCTTATATTTCTTACTTTCTAGTACTTTACTAGGTTCATGTTCATACCATTTCTCAGTATGCTCAAATCCTAGCTTTTTACATAATTCCCTGTGGATCACCCACCCTAGGTTGTCATCTCTTTTCTTGTATTCTATCCGTGCCAGCATGACACATTCACTTCCTAAATGAGTAACACTTTCTTCTTTTGCTTTGCATAACCTACATTGGGAATCTACTTGGTTTTTGTCTATCTTGGCTTCTTTCCAATTAGTCCTTAATGCTTGATCTTGTGGGCTTTTATCCAGTTAGTCCTAAATGCTTGGGCTTTTATCTGATATATTATTATTATTATTGAGAGAGCAGCACATACCATCAAAGTGACACCACCACCACCACCACCACCATCACCCCCCCCCCCACTAATTTGACTGATATTTATCAACTTCAGAGTGGTGGTGGCGGCAGCGGTTGTTGCTGTTGTGGCGGTGCTGTTGTTGCTAATACTACTTAAATTACAATGAGTATGGCTTATTGTTGCAGTCACTAAAACAAATTTTATGTTCGATGCTTACCATTTGGATATGTTTAATAGAAATGCATATGTCCCAATCAAGAGTGATTCAAAGTTTTTATTCCATATACATTAATTAACTTGCTTTGTATATTTTCATAATTGCAGAGAGCAGAAGCAGTTATCAAAATCTGATTTATAATATGAAGCAAGTGATGCTTTTATCTAGACATTGCTCTCCTGTTTTTTCTTACATAGTGATTGCATCCAATAATTTTAAAATATATATCTTAACCCATTACCTACCAGTGATCTCATATGAAATCACTTAAAAATTACAAATTTCGTAATTATCTGTCAATATTTACACATATCTAACCTTTTTGCTATATCTACTAGGTATATTTCTCTGATATTCAAATGAGGTTTGCTAATTTTTCACCCAGTATCTCGCTTATTTCTATTTAAAATGTCATTTTGAAATGTTATTTTGATCATTCCAGTGTGTTTCTAAGACTGTTTTATGCTAGAAATCAAAGTTTCATAAAAAAATTCCAGTTAATAGAATTATGGGAGGTAATGGGTTAAGATTCAAGAAAAGAAAAGCACTTTTGATTTTGAATATCATTAACAAGAAAGAAACTATTTACTTTTTGTTATATTCCAGGTTTTTCTTCAGAAAATGAAATGATAGATTATTTGGTGTCTCGTGGATCTTTCTATTACAATGGTGGCATTGTCTTTGAAAACAAGTCTTCAAGTTCCATTTTTGATGTCATGTTGAAGATAAGGCTTCCTACGATTTTATCTAAAAAACAAGTCACATGGAGTACTGATCGCATGTTTCCATTGTTCCAAACATTTCAACCAAGACAGAAAGGATCTGTCTGTGGATCAAGACCAAGTAAGGCTTAATAACAGTTTTAGGTTTCATGTGTGTCTAATTGATTTGGCTTATTTATTGATTAAGCACATAAGTATCATATGTTTATAATGTATTAATGATGTCTGATAGTAATATTTTTATAATGTTTATCTTTTTTTATTTGGTTGGTCTGAAGAAAAAGGCTGTGCTCATGTCTATTACAAGCCTCCTAAGATGAGTGAGACTGATGTAGTTAACATTTGTCTTGAACAGATGCATGTCAACAGCTGCAGGAATTCCAACAGGACAACATTTTGGGAAAGAAGAAAGGACTGCAAATTTATATGCTTGGGTGGACAGGGACACTTGTAGGAAAAGGAAAGACAAGTGAGATAGAAGTGTCTGAATGAAGGTGGCACATGAGCAGTCAACTGTTGGGACAAAGATGACTTTCACAATGGTAGAAACAGCAGAAGGTAGAAACATTACATCTGTGGGCCAGAGGTTGGAGAGTTGTTGATTTGCAACTTCATATCAATCAGTTTTGCTGCATACGTGGTAGATGGCAGTCCATCTTTGTATCACTGTGAATGGGTTTTGATGTTCTATTTGATAGGTGATGAGTATTGTAATCAACTGGTCAATCGAACTCACATCAAAGATTTTACTTCCTCTTGAGGGCCAGATAATACATCAGCTTTGATCAGTTGTTGAACTTCTACAAAGCTTGAGTGCAATCCATCTTGGAGTGCTACTCATATTTATAGAACAGTGCAGTTATATTTTAAAGCCTATCCACAAGAAAGCCTTTTCTCTGTCTCTTCCACCCATACTATAATGCTTTTTGCTCACATGAACTAGTAAATTGTATACTACTACCCAACTTAACCAGTGTACCTGTTTCTCCTCTTGTAATCACACCTGAAATCCTATGCCAAATACTGCATAATCATTTCTTGCCAGAGCTGCAAAACTAGAAATCTTCTTGCTGTCTGTATCTGCAGATATTGATTTGTGAGAGTTCAAACTGAACACCAAAGGCTGTTGGCACTGTTCCTCCTCAGACTGATTAATTAAAAAAAAAAAAAAAAAAAAAACGCTTTTATGCTTCATTTCTATTGTTGGCACTTAATTTATGTTACTAGCAAAGACACCTATTTGTAAATGATTCAAGAATAGCAAGGCACTTAAAATATCCAGTCTAGTGAAGCTTGCTTGCTATTCTGCTCTGAGGAAACATTTATAGGATTGGTTTGCTTCTTATAAGAGGTTGAATGAACATTAGTAATAATAACTAATCACTGAACCTTATTAATCTTCTCAAATATATAATATGAAAGTTTGTCTAACTTCAACCCGGAATTATTTCAAAAGCAAGCAAATTTAAATCATACAATATATAATCATGCACCTAATCCCTACTCATGAAACTTGTGCCGAAATTTGAAACTATCATCATCATTATTATTATTATTATTATTATTATTATTATTATTATTATTATTGTTGTTGTTGTTGTTGTTGTTGTTGTTGTTGTTGTTGTTGTTGTTGTTGTTGTTGTTGTTGTTGTTGTTGTTGTTGTTGTTGTTGTTGTTGTTGTTGTTGTTGTTGTTGTTGTTGTTGTTGTTGTTGTTGTTGTTGTTGTTGTTGTTGTTGTTGTTGTTGTTGTTGTTGTTGTTGTTGTTGTTGTTGTTGTTGTTGTTGTTGTTGTTGTTGTTGTTGTTGTTGTTGTTGTTGTTGTTGTTGTTGTTGTTGTTGTTGTTGTTGCTGCTGCTGCTGCTGCTGCTGCTGCTGTTGCTGTTGCTGTTGTTGTTGCTGCTGCTGCTGCTGCTGCTGCTGCTGCTGCTGTTGTTGTTCAGTAGTTTCATTTTTATAACCTGCTTTCACTTCACTACCGAGCGCAGCTCTGTGCTGTGGTGCTCTTATGTTTACTGTATTGAAAGTGTTTTGCGTAGAATGTGTGCAGTACCCAGTAGTGCAATTTTCTGTATGTTATATATATTTGTAAGTCCTGGTGTTTTTGTTATGTATTTGTCTGAATATTTTTTTATTATACCTAAGGCACCTACTATGATAGGAATTGTTTCTGTTTTTAGATTCCACATTCGAGTTATCTCTATTTCCAGGTCTTTGTATTTTGAAAGTTTTTCCATTTCTTTTAGAGAAACGTTGTCATCTGCTGGTATTGATACATCAATTAGAAAGCATTATTATTATTATTATTATTATTATTATTATTATTATTATTATTGGGTGAGAGAGTAATGCATGCCATCAGAGTGACACTGGGGTACAAATATACGAAGCCCAATATACCCATCATGGCTACCTGTCTGATAAGGGTACACCAGGCACATGCATCACACCCATATGTGTATGACATAGTGATCTCATATTAAGATAAACAGCGCATGACCTTGCAGGTGGGGGCCCAGTTAAAATTTTCTTCATGAATTGTAGTCATGGTCACTGCTGGTGCCATGTAAATGGCACCCTTGCATTGTAGTTGTGGTCATTACTGGTGCCATGTAAATGGTACCCATGAATTGTAGAAGTGGTTGTTGCTGGTGCGATGTAAATGGTACCCATGACGGTGGCACATAAAAGCACCCATTACACTCCAGCTCATCAGCTCCAGTCAAACCATCTAACCTATGCCAGCATGGAGTGTGGACGTTATATAATGATAATGATGATGATTAATGACTGAGTTCAAATCCTACCAGTTGACTTCAGCATTGTATTTTATCCCACTAATGATCTGCTGGAAATATTTACTATTTATGATAAACAATGTTAATAATTTGTACCTGGGAGAAGTGAAAAACTGCTCTGTGAATGTAGAAAGCCATTTATGGGACATCATGTAGTATGTCCCTGTGGCCAAAGTTGTTTATGCAAATGTCTAAGGCCCACTGATGAATTAAGCACCAAACAGTTGTTATTGGGTGAAACAGGGCAAATTATAGAACATTTGAGAAAGCCATATCTACTTCACACTGATTGGCCAGCTTACAAATTTATCACATGAAAATATGGTGGGTCACTCATGATACCTAACCAGTTATCTAACAGTTAAGGTTCGAAACTCTGCTACACCATGATACTGAAAAGAAACAAATCATACCTCTACAGCAAATGTTTCTTAGCTTACAGAAGGTGTTGACATAGCTACAATGTGCTGTTCAGGGTAGCCCTTGAGTCTGCACCCTCTCCAGGACTCCAAGCCTATACAGCATTATACAGCAGACCCAAAACTGCTACCCCGTAAAAGCATTGCATAAAGCAGACATCCACCTTTCCCTCCCCTCTCCTAGTTATACTACTGCAAGGAATTCTACTTTGTTTATTTGTGTTAGACAATAGTTAAGAATTCATTGCAACATCAACACAACATAAAAGTGATCTGTAAACAATAAAACTTTTATTAGTAATAAAAAAGTGTTAATATTCAGTGATAAACCTCAATCAAATCTGATTTCTGACTTAATCTGTTACGGCTGTTGCACTTGAGTAGGCTCTGATGTTGATTTACTGTTGTTTAACCTAGCTAAACTCTGATCAAGCTATAATGAAAGGCATTCCTGTCATTACCCTATTGTCTTTTTGGCAGGGACTAATGGACTCAGGGTCACATCATTCAATGTGTCCTCTTCTAAAATAGTGGAGGTGGTTGTGAGGGAGATTTGGTTGGTTACTATTTCTAACAGGTTGAATTACTCATAGATTATGTTGACGCTCCATTGTTGGCTTTGTAGAAGCTCAGTAGAGACTCCTTCATTGGCTTGTTAAAGAAAGGCTCCTGTGTTGGTTAGCATGAAGTCATAAAAAAAAGAAAGAGGACCAAATACCTTTCCTGAGCAACAGAATCATAAGGCTGGTTCCTCGGATCCTGCGTTTACCAAATGAGTGGACTGGAGCAATGTGAAATGAACTGTTTTGCTCAAGAACACAACATAATGTTTGGTCCAAGAATTGAAACCACAATTTTATAATCATAAGTGCAACACTCTAAAACCTCTAAGCTATGTGTTTCCACGTATGAAGTAATTTGAAGTGTTATGGTGTGTATATACTTGTTAAAGCAGTAACCCCTTTATTTTGAATAGCTAATTTTTTTGCATCTCTGATATATGTTATAGTGCACTGAAGGTAACTTCTCAAAACTTATTAAGCTTTTTGAGATTTATTGTTCTTATAATTATTCCAATCTATTGAATTTTTTTTTTTTTACTTATTTCTAATAATTATTTTTACAGGTTATAAAGACACTGGATTCTTTTATCTCCAGTATAAACTTGCTGAAGGTATAATAACTTATCTCAATGCTTCTAGTGAAGATTTTTTCAATCGGACTACAGTGGATCTGAATCGGCAACCATTTCCACCATACAACAATGATCCTATGGTTTTGGTTTTACAGAACCAATTTCCTTTAATTCTCATCCTTAGCTTTTTGCTTTGTGCCATTCACATAGTAAAAGATATTATCCAGGAAAAAGAGCTTAGACTAAAGGTGAGTTAACTCAAAAGTTTGGATAATAACTAACTTTGATATATATTACCATGGGGAAGGCAGTATGCTGGCAGAGTTTTTACTGCATTGGACAACATCACTTCTTTCAGCTTTATACATTCTGAGTTCACATGTTGCTGAGGTTGAATTTGCTTTTCATCCTTTCAGGGTGAATGAAATAAACATTAGTCAAGTACTGGGATCAATATAATCAACTCACCCTCCCCTCAAGATTGCTGGCCTTATGTCGCAATTGGTTATAATCACCATGGTGATATAACTGGTTTATTGAATATTTTGTTTTGCTGTTTCTGAAGCCATCTGTGTACAGCTGTAATTAATCTCTATTGATTATTGTCGTAATGAAATCTCTGTTTGTTGTATCAACCATTGTAATTATGCTGATGATATGATTTATACTGCATGCAGCAACATATGTAAAATTCTGAAAAGAAAACATTTTTACCTTTGTATTAACTGAGGTTACTCTTTAGTAAACTCTGAAGAGTAAAAGTAAAATAAAATAATCAAACTTAAATACAATAAATATTTAGTTTTCTTTTCAGCTTTTTAGTTGAAACTAACAATTTGTAGAAATTTATCTTTGTAACATCGTCATCATCATTTTACTGTCCACTTCCCCATGCATGCATTGGTCAGACAGAATTTGTTGAGGCAAACTTTCTATGGTTGGATACTCATTCTGTAACCAACCCTCACGTGCCCAGGCAAGATAATATTTCTCTATAATCAGACATGTTTTACAGAAGATTCGAAGCAAAGGGCACTGCATGCATGGTTGCATGGTAGTAACGCTTGCTTACAACTATCATGCAATGTCAAGGCAAGGAGAAAGTAACATACACTCATGTTTACATACCCAACCCATATATATAAATATATATATATATATATTCTTATATTCTTTTACTTATTTCAGTCATTTGACTGTAGCCATGCTGGGGCATTGCCTTTAGTTGATCAAATCGGCCCCAGGACTTATTCTTTGTATGCCAAGTACTTATTCTATCAGTCTGTTTTGTTGAACCATTAAGTTATATGTTGTCATGTATATATATATATATATATATATATATATATATATAATGGGCTTCTTTCAGTTTCCACCTTCTAAATCCACTCACAAGGCTTTGGTTGGGCTGGGCTGGGGCTATAGTAGAAGACACTTGTCAAAAGTGCCACACAGTGGGACTGAACCCTGAACCATGTGGTTGAGAAGCAAATTTCTTACCATACAGTCATAACATTAATTGACTAATAGGCTTTGATTTCATATTTTTGATGAATAACAAATGTATTCCTTATATTAATACAAGGAAACAAATTTCTAAGGGTTGGGTTTACTTGATTCAATCAGTACTTGACTGTTATTTATGTTATCAACCCTTGCGAAATGAAATGCAAAGTCAACTTCAGTAACATTTTTACTTAGCACACCACTGAACAAAACTAAATTCTGAAAAACACTTAATCTTGAGCTTCAGCACGTGTATCCCACCCCTACTACTTTATTTATAAAAAGCTATAATAGTGAAGAGAGAAAAACTAATGTTTCCTCATTTTCAGTGTTATGGCTACTACAAATTTTATCTTCTGGTATATTTGTTTACTGTTATGTTTCCCTCGGGTGACTCGCAGAGATAACACAACGAGTTATACAATTTAATTATTACATTTATTGTTCAATTACATACAAAGAACGCACTCACCCAATGTTCGTTATGAATAAACAAAAGTCATGTCCGCCATATATATATCAATGACATTTTACTACGACAATCCCACAAGACAACAACAATGAAACAATGAACTCAGACGAACCACATGACACACGGAACGTCAGACGAATTACATATCTAACAGTCCATATAACACCTCCCCACTGAAATTGATGCTACACAAGAAGTATCAACAGCAAAGTCTCTCTTGGGTTTTACGGGTTCTCTTGGACCGTCTTGGGTTGTCTGGTCGATACTCTGGAACGGGTAACATAGTCTTGGGTCTGGTTTGTCTTTGTGTTAGTGGCACAGTTTCCGAGATCTCCATCGAGTGATCTGTTGCAAATTCAAATACAGTGTTTTCTGCATCACCAGGTTCATTGTCTTCCTCAGTTGTGTACCGCGGTCGCAGCTGTTCCCAGTGTCGTCTCCACATCGGGCCATGAGGTATGACCTTCACGTTAAAGCAGCGAGTACCCAATGACTTCTTAATGATTGCTGGTACCCATCGGGGATCTTTGTCTCGGCGAGGTCCATAGTATAGTGCATACACAGGATCTCCGGCCTTGTACTGCCTGGTAACTTTAGCGACATCAGCCGAGCTTGGAGTCACCTGAGACTTATGTGCTTCCTTAGACTGTTTGCCTTGAGCAA
This sequence comes from Octopus bimaculoides, assembly GCF_046866305.1. Lineage (NCBI taxonomy): Eukaryota > Metazoa > Mollusca > Cephalopoda > Octopoda > Octopodidae > Octopus > Octopus bimaculoides. The sequence continues at coordinate 110,078,931 of NC_142932.1, read as the reverse complement.
TGTGTGTTGGCGATGGCAGCAGAGAATCAATCCTTGTTCGTATCTGCCGGTTATTCAAAAGTTCACTTGGAGAGAATCCACAGGATGTTGGTGTTCTCCGGTACTGCATCAAGAATTCTTGAAGTGCTCGTGTTGGCGGAAGAGAAGACTTCCTCAGAGCTTGTTTGAAGGTCTGCACCAAACGTTCCGCTGCTCCGTTGGTAGCTGGGTGGTAAGGTGCCCCTGTCAGGTGTGTGATCCCACGTTCTTTGCACCAGCTCTGGAACTCCTCAGACGTAAAAGTTGGTGCATTATCGGTGACCAGTGTGTGAGGAAATCCAAAGTGCGCAAAGTCTTCCTCAAGCAGATTTAAAGTGGCTTTGGAGGACGTGGAGGAAGTAGGATGAATGCATGGGTACTTGGAATAAGCATCTGTGATCACCAGCCAATCTCTACCCATAAAATTTATTGCATGGTCCAGATGTAAGCGGCTCCACGGCTTTTCTGGTAACATCCATGGGTGAACTGGAGGCTTAGATGGCTGCCTTTGATGTTCGTTACATGAATCACATCGTCGACTGGCTATCTCTATAGCAGCATCGATACCAGGCCAATAAACAGCAGTTCTTGCTAGTTGTTTCATGCGTTCCATGCCAAAATGTCCAAGATGCAGAAGATTGAGGATCTTTAGCTGCAAGCTATGTGGAATCACAACTCTAGATCCATGTATAAGGCATCCATGACAGATACTAAGTGAGTTTGATAACTTACGGAACTTGTTGACTTCGTCATTGATCTCCATGTTCTTTGGTGGCCAGCCTTCACGGACGTAGCGCATCACTGTAGATATCACTGGATCTTTCCCTGACTCTTGACGGAGGACGTTAGCATCCACAGGTTGGACTTGAATACTAAGAGCTTTGATGGCACACACCATGTCTATGTCTTCACCATTTTCCTTTCTGTCAAAGTCGTTATCATCACCGAATGGCAAGCGACTGAGGGCATCAGCATTGCCATGATCTGCTGATTTCCGATATTCAATGGTGTAGTCAAACTGGTTCAGCCACAGGGCCCATCGTGCTAGTCTGTTAGCAGCGAGAAGTGGTGTCCCTTTCCTCGGACTGAATAGTGATGTCAGTGGCTTGTGGTCAGTCACGAGTACGAATTTACGACCGTACAAATACTGGTAAAACTTCTGCAAGCCAAATATGATAGCTAGGGCTTCCTTTTGAATTTGACTGTAGTTACGCTGTGCAGAAGTGAGAGTCTTGGACATATTGGATATTGGGCGCTCGCTTCCATCAGGATAGCGGTGAAACAGGACTGCTCCAATACCAACGTTTGATGCGTCACAAGCCAGTCCCAAAGTTTTGTTTGGATCGAAGTGTATCAGAACTTGACTTGATGAAAGTACATTTTTCAAGTGATCAAAAACTGACTGTTCCTCATCTCCCCACTTCCAAATAGTTGACTTTTTCGTAAGGCAATAGAGTGGCTCTGCTATACTGGCTAGGTTTGGGATAAACTTTCCATAAAACTGAACTGAACCTAGGAAAGATTTCAAGCTTGATTCGTTCGTTGGAGATGGCATCTTTAAGACTACTTCGACTTTGGATCCCTTCGTGATCCCTTCAGCCGACAAAATGTGTCCAAGGTATTCTACACTGGGTAGTGCAAACTGGCACTTTTCACGGCGACATCTGAGTCCATTGTCGCTTAGACGTGTGAGCAGACACTTTAGGTTGTTTAGGTGACTGTTTGCATCTTTCCCACTGACGAGCATGTCATCCTGGAAGACTGCCACTCCAGGTAGATCATGGGTCAGGTTTTCTATGATCTCCTGAAAGTAACCAGGTGCTGACTTGATTCCGAAAGGGAGTCGTTGTTGCAGGAGTACTCCACGGTGAGTGCTGAGTGCGAGTCTGCGTTGACTTTCTGGAGCCAGCTTGATCTGATTATAGGCATCAGCAAGGTCTATCTTTGTATATCTGAATCCACCTCCGAGTTTCTGCATCAGTTCAGCAGGGAGTGGCATTGGATGACGGTGATCAGCAAGTTGGTCATTAATTCCCACAGAGTAGTCACCACAAATCCGTAGTTTGGGCTTCAGGTTGCTTGAAGCGTGTGCTTTACGAATCGGTACCACTGGCGTTCCGTATTCATTGAACTGGACTGGCTTCCAGATTCCCTTGGCGATGCCTTCTTCGTAACCTTTGGCCAGGTCGTCACGAAGAGCAAATGGGACCGGACGTGCCTTGTGAAAGACTGGTGTTGCATCCGATTTGAACTTCACTTCCAGTTCAAAGTTCTTGAGACATCCCAATTCTTGCTTGAAAAGATCTGGAAATTCATCACACATGTTGTGACAATCTTGCTGCAGGGAAACATAGGGCTCACTTGAGGTCTTTGGGTATATCCCTTCTGCACCTTCCCTCTTAGCTTGGCTGTCTATGCTTTTCAAACCTAGAGCAGTGTCTACGGAAATTCCCAGAGTCTGGATAGCATTCCGACCCAGCAAATTAAGATCAGAGATCTTGGTGACTATGTAAGGTATAAGATCCTGCTTACCAGTTGTTGGATCCTTGGTTTGGCCCATGAAAGTTCCTAGAACAGATTCATAGCGATGCTTGACATCTTGCAGCTTTGGTCTTCCAAGTTGTTTCCAGACTGACAAGGAAACAAAATTGCCTGTAGTAGCAGTGTCCAATTCCATTGTGAACAGTCTGTTCTGGATTGTTACTGGCACAATTAAACTATGAGTGTCTCAGGAAACTTCACCTAGGATCGCCTTGACTAGCTCAGCTTTTGTGATTCTTTTCACGGGAGTTTGTGAATGACCATTGCGTTGCTGATGTTGTTTTTTCCTACACACCGCTTGCAAATGACCCTTTTTGTCACAAAAATGACATTTGGTTTCCCTGAAAGGACAGTCTGTTGCTTTGTGGGCCTTTCCTCATCGGTAGCATTTCTCCTGGTTTGTGGAATAAGACTGCTGATGTTTCTTTTGAGGACTCTTATTCCTGTTCTGCTGGACCTTGTACACCTGCTTGGTTTTGGAACCGTATACAGTTTCTTTTGCAACCTTTGCTGCATCTTCAGTCTCAATGGCAACCTGGACAGCACGGGCAAAATCTAGTTCTGAGTCTTTTATCTTAAAAAGCGCCTTCAGAACCGCTTCATTGTTAACCGAACATATGAATCTCTGTCTCAGAGCTTCATCCTGTGGGTTGGTGATCGCTGGAAAATCACAGGTAGCTGCATCCTGGCGTATACGTGCTGCCAGCTCCTGGAGAGTTTCGCCTGGCTTCCGCTGCATATCACTCCAAAACTTGAAACGTTCTCTCACAATGAAAAGTTTAGGGTCGAAATGTTCCTTCATGAAGTCAACGATTTCGTCCATTATCAAGTTGTTGATATCTTTAGGCGGATTTTGTTGGGTAGCCAGATTAGCAAGTTGTTTGTAAACAGTAGCAGTCTGATTGGTCAGGAACACTTGTGCCATGCATTTTTCAGGTACAGCATTAGCAGCGACAAACGTACGGAATCTTGACCAGTAATCAGGCCATAGTTCTGTCGCTGAATCAAATGCAGTAAATGGTGGAATCGACACTGTTGTTGAAGCAGCTGAAAAATAGCCACTAGAATCGCCTTCAACTTGTCGAGCACCAAACAGTTTTAACAGAGCGTCCATATCTCTCTGATGTTGTTGCATTTGCTTGTCCATTTGTTCCCTAAACAATTTAATAAGTTCTACTGTCTGTTTTTCAGCCATTGTTATTACGATGAATAATTTTACGGTAAAGTAAGCATGTATCCTATTGGCGACGTCAATAAACTCTGTTATGTTTCCCTCGGGTGACTCGCAGAGATAACACAACGAGTTATACAATTTAATTATTACATTTATTGTTCAATTACATACAAAGAACGCACTCACCCAATGTTCGTTATGAATAAACAAAAGTCATGTCCGCCATATATATATCAATGACATTTTACTACAACAGTCCTACAAGACAACAACAATGAAACAATGAACTCAGACGAACCACATGACACACGGAACGTCAGACGAATTACATATCTAACAGTCCATATAACATTTACTAAAATAGCTGTCGTACAGAAAACAGTAGATGTACATGTCATACATTTAATGTCTCTGGTATTGGGTTTTTGTTTTTTCGTTCTGATAATTGCATGCATGCACACATACACGTGCTTATACAAACACACACACACACACACACACACACACACACACATTCTCTCTCTTTCTCTCTCTCTCATGAATCACACACTCTCTCTTATGTACACACTCTCTCTCTCTGTCACATTGTCTTCCCCACACTCTTTCACATACACTCTCACACACTCTCTCCCTCACACACACATACATACACTCTTTCCCTCACACACTCTCTCTCTCTCAAACATGCTCTCAGTTTCTCTCTCACATACATTCTCTTTGTCAGTATCTCTCTTTCACACTCTCTTTCTGTCAGTAATTTTCTCACACACTTTCCCATACACCCACTCATTCACACACTCTCCCTTTTGTACATTGATCTCTTGACATCTTTCTGACAACATCATGATTCCGTGCTCATAGAACTTCTGGTGCTTATCAGTCAAAAACTGAAGTGCGATTTCAGGTCATCATCATTATTGAAAGTTTTACCATTCAAAGAATTTCGCAAACTTTGAAATAAACGGTTATTTGATGGTGCAATGTCAGGGCTATATGGTGGATGTGACAACACTTCCCAACCAAGCTCCAAAAAGTTTTACAAGTTAGCAAAGGCATGTGTAGTCTAGTGTTGTTATGGTAGAACACTTCCTATATGATTTGCCAATTCTGGATGTTTTTCTTTGATTGCTTCCTCCAGTTTCTTCAGTTGTTGACATTAAACATCTGAATTGATCATTTAGTTCCTTGGAAGCAGCTCAAAATACACAACACCTTTATAATCCCACCAAATTAACAGCCTGACCTTTTTTTATGCTATTCAGCTTTTGATGTGGTTTGTGCTGGTTCATTACACTTGGACCATGATTGTTTTCAATTGATGTTATTATAGGCAATCCATTTTTCATTACCAGTGATGATTTATTTCAAAAAAGGTCGATTTCATTGCATTTGAGATGCCTATCCCAAATATTGGTTCATTGTGTTTCAATTTATGTGGAACCCAAATATTGAGCTTCTTAACAAGTTCAAGACATTTTAAGTGATTTTTCACTTGTTGTGTGTGATACATTTAACTTCTCTACAATCTCTCACACAGCTATATGACAATCAGATTCAATTATGACTTTGATTCAATCATCAACTTCAGTAGGTCGACCAGAATGTTGGTCATCTTTGAGGGAAAAATCTCCAGAACAGAATTTTTTAAACCATTTCTGACATGTGTGTTCTGTTAAGCAATCAACACCGTAAACTTCAAAATTACATGCAATTTGCTTCTAAAGTAAGCTAAAAGTAACAGCTATCAAATGTCAAAAGGGAAAAAAATCATAACATTGACAAAAGTCATTCAAAAAAATTGTAACTATCTATTTGCAAAAAACAAAATTACTTTCTTGCCAACCCAATATTATAGCAATAGCTTTGTATGAAGGCATGTGGCTTAGAGGTTAGGGTATTTCACTCACAATAGTAAGGTTATGAGTTCAATTCCTAGCAACATGCTGTGTCCTTGAGCAAGACACTTTATTTCACATTGCTTCAGTCCGCTATGCTGGCAAAAATGAGTAGTACCTGTATTTCAAAGGATGTGTCTTAGCACATTTTGTGTCACTGAATCTCCCTGAGAACTATGTTAAGGGAATGCATGTCTGTGGTGTGCTCAACCACTTGCACATTAACTTCATGAACAGACTGTTTTTTAATTAAAATCAACTGGAACCCTTGTCATCATAACCAACAGAGTGCCAGTTAAAGCAGTGGTTCCCAAACTTTTTAAGGCCACATTCCTAGTGCCTCCCCACCATTCACCATCACTGACAGACCATTTTCTGCAGCAAATTCAAAACAACAGTATTTCACAAATAAACTTAATTAACTTGTTTTTTTACATTCATTGCCCCGTTTTGGTCACCCCATTATCGCCCTATTTTTCTTCAACGTTCCCCTGGATCTTTCCACTGCTCACTTTGGGAACCACTGAGCTAAAGCTATAGCTTTGAACATCTGACCTTAATAGATATAACACTGTAATATCTGCTTTTACCTACATGACCTCTTTATTTAGTTCTCAAATACTTCATTTATTGTATAGTTGCACATTTTCCTTTAACTTTTCTAATTTGAAGTTTTATTTATGTAAACATATTTTTCTCAAAGGCTGCTTTTATCTATTCTGCTAAATAAAGCAGAATTTATTGTATAGTTGCACATTTTCCTTTAACTTTTTAAACCTGAAGTTTTATTTATGTTAATGTATTTTTCTCAAAGGCTGCTTTTAAAAAACTATCCTTATTTTATTTCGTTTTTGGATTTGGTTTGCAAGATTTTTTATGTGATTTCATGTGTTGAAGCATATTCTGTTGTGTCTGGGGAGAGTCATTTTCTTATTGTGCCTTAAAATTTAACACACTCACCGGTAAAATTTCCACTTATTTTTCTCTTTATTTTCCTAAAATTTTCGTTGCGTCTTGCAACCTTATCAATAGTCTTGTTTATCCTTATTTTCCTTTTCTTTTAACAGGAAGCCATGAAAATGATGGGATTAGACAATTGGATCATATGGCTGGGCTGGTTCATAAAATATTTCATATTTATACTTATATCAATTTCCATGATGACGTTGTTTCTGTGCGTTGGTGTTGCAGATAAAGGAAGTGTGGTGGGGTATACAAATCCAGCAATACTTTTTCTCTTTTTTTTCACATATGCCCTTGCAACCATCATGTTTTGCTTTTTACTCAGCACGTTTTTTTCAAAAGGTAAGTTTTTTTTTTGATAATAAGTTAATAAATTTTATTTAAAATATCATCCTTTAAATAAAGTTCTTCATGTTGTTATCATCATCATCATTGTTATTATCATCATCTGTGGGTTGGACAGTTTGATAGGAGCTGGTTTGTCAGAAGACTGTGCTAAGCTTTGCTGTCTGTTTTGGCGTAGTTTCTATGGCTAGATGTCCTTCCTAACATCAGCCACTTTAGAGTGTACTGGGTGCTTTTTATGTGGCACCAGCAGCAAATGACTTGCAAGACAAGACTGCTTAACTGAAATAATATTGAGGAATGTGGCTTTGAGGAGAAGTTAGAGTATGAATAGAGGGACAGAAATAGATGTTTTGCAATAGAGGAGATAAATGGTTAATTCAGCTGGGGAGAGAACTGAGAGAATGGAAAAAGAAAGAGAGAGAGAGAGAGAGAGGAGAGGAGAGAGATAAGATGATAAAGATGTGACATGGTGTACACCCAAGTTACAGGAAGATATATATATAGTGAAGGGGACCAGGGAGTAGATTGGGTGTGTGGGAGGGGTGTAAGTTTGTGAGATTGTGAAAGGAGAGTGGGAGATGAAGGGGAGGGGAGGAATGGTGAGTGGACACAGGTAGAGGGAGGGGGTGTTGGGAGGATATGTTGTGGGGAAGAAATTTGATAGGAAGATGAGGAAAAAGAGGGGAGGGAGCTGTTGAGAGTGGTGAACTTGGGTGAAGGAGGGGGGAGGTATTAGAAAGTTGAGATGTAGGGGAAAGGTTTGTCAGGGACAGATGGTGTGTATGGGCATGGACATAAAGGCTATAACTTTATGGCCTTGATTTTTACTTAGCTGGGTGGGGTCATCTCAAGCACAGCAATTTTGCTTATCATCGTGGTCCCTTGCCATCTCTGTGAGGCTCAAAGATAATTTTTCCTTGTAAAAATGTGTTTGTATTGTTTCCATTGGTTTAATGTGTGTGTGTGTACATATATATATAAAGTTATAAATGATGAGAAGTAGTATGAAAATTTATTTAACTATAAGGAAATTCAAATATTACAACAAATTGTTTCGTAACTTAAAGTATGTAAAGATAATTTATATTATTATATTTAATAATAAATAAATTACTAACATGTCTTTGTTAAATACCAAAGTCTTGATGTAACATTTCAAGAATGCAAAGTCAGTATTTAAATAGAACTTGAAAATTTTTCTCTATTTTTACAATCTTTTATTTTCTAAATTTTTAGTAGTTAATTATTATTTTTCTTTATTATACTAATAATATCTATTAATTCCTTTTTAATTATATTATTAAAATATAATGTGTCTTGAATGGCAAAACAATGCACTATAATAACAACAATGGACTATAATAACTGTTATAATTTAATTATCCATAGTCTGATATAATAATAATATTTCAGAATACAAAAATTCCTTCCTCAGATATCATTAGGAATTGTTCAAGTCACTGCTACAATCAGTTTTCCAACAGCTACTGATTTTTTTTTTTTTTCCGGAAGTGCATAGATAAAAAATGGTTGATAACCCCTGTAGACCATGCAGTCATGTCTGCACCTATTGTACTAATTATTACTAGACAGAGAAACGTTATAATAAATCATTTTATAGAAAACTTCAATATGTTTTATACAGGTTGTTCATTCAAAACTCCATAACTTTTGCTTTACTTTATGTAAATTAATTTGTTTTTCAGTTATGGTATCTTACAGTAATTTTTTTACATAATGAAAAAACTGTTTTTTATTATTTGTTTTTCAGCCAACAGTGGAGCCGTTGCTGGTGGTGCTCTATTCTTTTTTTCTTACATTCCATATTTAGTCCTTGCTAGTAGATATAGTACTCTAAGTTGGGGTACTAAAATTGGGTGTTGTTTAATATCAAACATTGCACTAGCTTTTGGTGGCCAAGTTCTTGGAATATTTGAAGGTCAAGGTAAAATATATTTACATATTTATTTATTAGACATATATGTGATTTTCCTGATTACCGTACATTGAATGTAAATGTGTGTGTGTATGTGTCTGTGTCTGTGTACTGTCATCATTATCGTTTTTATATCTGATTTTTATGCTTGCATAAGTTGATTGAGTAAAATATTGATTATTGTTGTTGTTGTTGTTGTTGTTGTTGTCGGTGACGGTGGTGTTTCCGTGCATATTGTTGAGAACAACAATATGCAGAAAAGGTGTGCTATTTGTCTTGAGACAATGCCAACAACACCAGAGACAACCAAAAGAGATAATAACCAGAGAAACGACAGGATAGAAAATAATACAACTTCTTATAAATGGCATTAACCCACTTCACTCTCTATTTTTTAACCCATGTGGTAAGTCATAAGATATGAGTTGTATTTATTTGACAAGCCTACCTTTCTACAAAAGAATTTGTGTCCCACAACAGACAAATGATGAAATAAGAACAAATATATATATATATATATATATATATATATATATAGTGTGTGTGTGCATGCTTTTTACTTGGCACCAGCACAGGAATCTTACAGGCCAATCCTCTTTGCCAAGGGGAGTGGGCTTAACACATCTGCTGTGGAGAACAGGTCTTCTTGAGTACAGCAAGGTTCCAGGTATCTTGGTACTTTGTCATCTTGTCTGAAAGATTCAGCATCCTCAGTTTGACCTTCAGTACCTTGTCCCATGTCTTCCAGGGTCTCCCCATAAGTTCCATCGATTTTGAGAGATCAGCACTTCTTTATGGAGCTGTCATTATCCATCCACATCATGTGACCAAACCAGCACAATCTTCTCTCTTGCACACTGCATCTAATTCCTCTTATACTTAACTTCTCTCTCAATAGTGGTTAAGAGGGCGGGCTACTAACCCCAAGATTCCAAGTCCAATTTCAGGCAGTGCCTTGAATAAATAATAATGATGATGATGATGATGATGAAGACGATGACGATGATGACGACGACATCAAAAAATACCGTCGAAATGAGAACCCAGGGTTGGGTTCAAAATTCCACCAAGATACCTGGTGAAGGCTGGAAGAGTAAATCAGCCGAAATGTTGTGGTAACAGCAAACAAGATGAGGACAAATATCCGTCCAATGTAAATAATGAAAATAAGGTTCTCTTTCAATACACTAGCACTCTGCCAAATATGTACACTTACATTACACATCCAGCTGAGGATACATCCTCTGCATTCAGGGTCCATGTCTCACTACCATGTAGAATTGTTGTCCATATACATGCATCATACAATCTTTCTTTCACTTGGAGAGAGAGAAAGTGATTCTGGGGGTGGAGGGACAAACAGACACACAAACACATACACACAAACACATACACACACATACATACATACATACATACATACATACATACATACATACATACATACATACATATATAGATACATACATACGACGGGCTTATTCCAGTTTTCACCTACCAATCCACTCACAAGGCTTTGGTCGGCCCGAGGCTATAGTAGAAGACACCTGCCCAAGGTGCCATGCAGTGGGACTGAACCCGGGACCATGTGGTTGGTAAGCAAGCTACTTACGACACAGCCACTCCTGTGCCTATATATATACATACACACACACACACACACACACATATATTATCTAAAAAATTTGATTCAGCTCCATGAGACTTAAAGCTTTGTGGTCCTCTAACAGAAGCCCATCTTTTCCAAGCTTAGATTTGGTGATCCTGAAAGAGACAGGTCTCTGTCAGAGGCCCTGAAAACTTTAAGATACACGGAACTGAATCAACTGTTTTAAATAATACATGTAATAACTCCTATCAAATGTGTTGAGTGCCTTTTACTTTCATTTGACCACTCACTGGTGTATATATATATATATTTATTTATTTATTATGTACCCTTTTAAAGCCTAGCCAGGCTCATGGGCCCGGTTTCTCGGTTTCTATGGCATATGTGTTCCCACCCGCCAGCTGGATGGGACGCCAGTCCATCGCAGCGTTACTCAAGAAACAGGAAGAAAGAGTGAGAGAAAGTTGGAGCGAAAGAGTACAACAGGGGTTGCCACCACCCCCTGCCAGAGCCTCGTGGAGCTTTTAGGTGTTTTCGCTTAATAAACAAACACAACGCCCGGTCTGGGAATCAAAACTGCGATCCTCCGCCTGCGAATCTGCTGCCCTAACCACTGGGCCATTGCGCCTCCACTATATATATATATATATATATATATATATATATATAAAAGATAATAAGAGTGAAAAAACTACAGAAGGCTTGTGTTACATGGTTAAAGTATATATTTAAATTATGTCAGAAAAATGTTATAAAATCTTTTTGGTATATAAACATTGTATTTTGAGAAATAACCGGTTTCGTGTTGTCTTCTCAAATTTCTCTACTTCATTGTAACGTGTTCGCTCCAGTCTGAAAAGAAGAGTTCTAGATGGGGGGAGGTAATTAGGGATTTCTTCCGGTATAGGGGAGATAATCGAAATCTAGGAGGTGGTAGAATTTGAATAATTTACCATGGTTTTGTTCTATATTTTTTTCCTTTTTCTCAGTGGGGTGATGAATTTCCTTATTTAAATGTGTTAGCAATGGTTAAGTTTGGGTTTGTATTTTTGAATGAAAAAGGTTTCCTTATTTAATCTAATCTGTGTTGGTGTTCTAATGGCACATTGATAGAAAGGAAAGATTATAAATTGTGGTAGCATTTGTTTTGTGCATTTCTCAATATGTTCACTAAAAGGTATCATTTGGTATTCTGGGCATGCAATCTGCTGTTGATGCAGAGTGCATCTGCGTCTGAGTGATAATCCTGTGGACCCTATGTAGTTCTCGTGGCAGTCCAAGCATCTTATTACATAAATAAGGTTTTCTGAGGCACAAGTAAAGTTAGATTTAACTTTGAATTTGTGTCCCTCTTTGAAGAGGAATTCTGAACCTTCTAGAATGTTTGGGCATGTTGCACAATTTGGTCGACCACATTTTTTTACTTTCGCATCTGTTATTTTGGAAAATAATTTTGCCTTTGTGAGGATCTTTTTCAGTGATTTTGGTTGTTTGTGGCTTTTAATGATTTTGTGTGTGTGTAAAATTTCCTTTAATTTGGGGTCCTTATGTAGCATTGGTATGTTTTGGGTGATGATGGTGAAGGCTTCTTTGTTTCTGGGGTTGTATGTGGATATGTATGGCAGTATTTTCGGGGAAGGTGTGTTGCTGTGTTTAACTTTTCTTAAGTTTTCTATGTTAATTTGTGATGCACGTCTGATTCCATCCTCTATGAGTTGAACTGGGTAGTGTCTGTCAATTAGTGTATTTTTGAGTTCTTGTAGTCTGTAGTCTCTAGTATTTTGTTCTGACACTATTGTGCATATCCTTCTTGCAAGGTTGAAGGGGATGTTTGTCTTGGTGTGTCTTGGGTGGCATGAATCAAATAGTAGATATTGTTTGGCGTCTGTGGTTTTGTAAAATATGTCCGTTTCTATTTTTAGGTTTACTTTTTTAATTAGTATATCCAAGAATGGGAGCTCCTTTTGGTTGTACTCCATTGTGAACTGTATGTTTGGGTTGACACTGTTCAATAGACTTTTGAATTTCAAGAGTTCATCTGTGTTTTCATTCCAGAGTATGAAACAGTCGTCCAGGAACCTTTTCCAATTTTCTTTTATGTATTGGGAAAGGGTGTTTCCAAAGGTGGATAAAGATTCCTGGTATATTATTATTTCCAAGTAACCCATTGTTAGGTTCGCAATGACTGGAGCTGCCCTAGTGCCCATAGCAATTCCGGATTTTTGTCGGTAGAAAGTATTGTCAAACATGAAGTGGTTGTTTCGTAAGATGAATTCAACCGATTTAGTAATGAATTCTTTACTGATCCTGTTTGGGATTTCTTTCGGGAATTGATCCAGCCAGAATTGAATTGCCTCAAGTCCATAATTATGAGGTATACTGGTGTATAAATTAATCACGTCAAATGAGACTATGATTGTTTCTTCCTTGACTTTCTTTGGGAGGTGATTTAGCATATCCAAGTCATCTCTGATATAGCTATTGATGTGTTTAAGGAAGGGTTTTAGGAGGATGTCCATAAATAGACTTAGTCTGTGTGTTTCACAGGCTGGGCCAGCTATGATGGGTCGCAGTTTTAGATCCCCCGGGTTTGGTGTATGTATGTATGTCTTTGGTGATTTTTTTGATGGTCTCATTTATGATCTGGCTTTTGTGTATTTTTGGCAGACCATAGAAAAGGCTAGGCTTGCATTTGAAGTTTGTTAGAAAATCAATCTCCTTGGTTGTCAGTTCATTTCCATGTGTTTTAATTAGTGAGGACAGGGTTTTCATTATTTTTTGTGGGGTGTAGTTTGTGACTTTTTCATAGTGTTGATTGTCATCCAGCATGGAGATTACTAGGTTTCTATAGTATAATGTGTCCATTATTACAACTGCATTTCCTTTATCTGCTTCCTTAATCGTAATATCTTCATCATTTTGGAGTTCTATTAGTTCCTTCCATTGTGTAGTGTTAAAGTTTGAGTTAACTGTCTGTTTATGCATGGTGTGGTAAGGGAAGTTCTCGATGTGGTTGAAGAATTCATCTAGATTTTTATTTCTACCTTTGTGTGGGATGTGCTCACTTTTGTTTTTGACTAGTGAGTCATCTTCAGTGTTGTGATTGGTAAATGCTTCTGTGAGTCTTAATTTTCTACAGAATTCTGTTATACTGTCCTTCACTTCATTTTGGTTGGCTCTGCGTGGAGTTGGGGTGAATTTTAGCCCTTTTGAGAGGATGTCTATTTTTATGCTTGAAAGAGGTTTGGTTGAGAGATTGATTATCTTCGGTTTTTCCTGATTACTAGATTCCAGCCTGTGTCCTGGTGTCTCTGGTCTGGGGCTAAAAAATGTTGTTTGTAATTTTGTTTGCATGAGCTGTCTGTGAGGTTATATGGGATTGGTTCGGGGGAATGGTAGTATTGTTGCCTTAGATTGTTATATGTGTGTGGGTGTCTATGGGTGTTTTGGTTAATGATGTGTGTAACTCTAGTATGTGGGATGTTTCTTGATCTGGTGTTATTTTGTGTTGTTCTTGAGTTCGGTGGGGGGCCAGTAATTTTGGGTCATAGGGTAGTAGTGACTAGCATGTGGTGTGTTTCTTATCCTAGTGTTATTTTGGGTTGTTATGGGGTGGTTATGCCTGGTATTGGGACGTTGTTGGTGTGTTCTGTTCCTGGTGTATGGGTGATCTTTAGGTTTGGTGCAATCTATTTCATAAATGCATTGTCTGTAAGCTTGTTCCCTGTTTAGTTTTGGGTGGTTCAAAAGTGGTGGTTGTAAGTGATTTCTATTTATGGTGTATGGAGGGTAATGAGGAGGGTTGTTGTTGATTAAGTGGTTGAAATTATATAATCAGATGAATAATAACAGACGATGGATAATTGTCGACTCATAACAGCTGTTTTTTATACATATTTTTAATTGACGAATGAGAACATTATTTCATTGTAAAAAAACTGTCATCATCAGATGAAACATAATTTCAAAAACAAAAGAATATCCCAAGGATGTGACTGAAATCTGATGAGGCTTACCATGAAATGAAAGAACGACCAGCAAAATTGGCCATTGTCTAGCTGGCTCCTTTTTCACCCACGTTGCTGACCATACATATCATACTACACCCTTTCACAATCTAAATTCCTAATTTAACTCCATGCCTTAATGATCACAGTATACATTACTAGCCATACCAGCACAGTCTTCTTTTTTGTATGCTACATTTGATATCTCATACACCCAGTTTTTCTCTCAAATTACATACACTCTGTCATATATGCATACTCTATAGATATATATACAGGGATTAGCATTGAGTTGCTTCTCCAACATACTGAAAATTTAGAAATAGCAGTCAAAGAACTACTGATTCTAAACTACAAATTTTTCTCTAAACGGATGAGAAAAATTTGTAGTTTAGAATCAGTAGTTCTTTGACTGCTATTTCTAAATTTTCAGTATGTTGGAGAAGCAACTCAATGCTAATCCCTGTATATTTATGATGATAAATGGTTTTATCGATAAAGGTTTTTTCATACTGAACTACTTGGCAAAATTGTTAATTGTTAATTCTATTATTAATTGACGATTCCCTGCCCTTATTCTTGTATACTCTATAGATATATATACATATACATATCAGTTGAAGGCAGTGAGCTGGCAGGAACTTTAGCACACTGGGTGAAATACGTAGCAGGATTTTGTTTGTCTTTACGTTCTGAATTCAAATTCTGCCAAGGTTGACTTTGCCTTTCATCCTTTTGAGGTCGATAAATTAAGTACCATTTGCATACTGGGGTCGATCTAATTGACTGGGCCCCCTCCTCCAAAATTTTGGGCTTTGTGCCTAGAGTAGAAAAAATATATATATATATAGACGTAGGAGTGGCTGTGTGGTAAGTAGCTTGCTTACAAACCACATGGTTCCGGGTTCAGTCCCACTGCGTGGCACCTTGGGCAAGTGTCTTCTACTATAGCCTCGGGCCGACCAAAGCCTTGTGAGTGGATTTGGTAGACGGAAACTGAAAGAAGCCCGTCGTATATATGTATATATATATGTGTATGTGTGTATATGTTGTGTATCTGTGTTTGTCGCCCCCAACATCGCTTGACAACCGATGCTGGTGTGCTTAGGTCTCCGTAACTTAGCGGTTCGGCAAAAAGAGACCGATAGAATAAGTACTAGGCTTACAAAGAATAAGTCCTGGGGTCGATTTGATTCGACTAAAGGCGGTGCTCCAGCATGGCCGCAGTCAAATGACTGAAACAAGTAAAAGAATAAAAGAATATATATATATATATATATATATATATATATATATATACATCTCAATAATATAAATTAAGAACAAACATTGAATTCGGGTTAATGAACTTTATATATCCATGCTTCTACACTTCATTACGTATAAATGATGCCATGGCTTTCAAATGTCAAAAACAACAAACACCAGGTAAAAATCATATACAAAAAAATATAAAATACACAGGACCTGCTCAGAAAACGAATATAAAAATCGACTAAAAATTATCTAAAAAAGAATATTACAGTAAGTTAATTAACTAAAAATCTAAAGAGAAAAGTATATAAAATAAAATTATATCCAACTATGAAAATTATATAAAAAAATGTAAATGTCAATATGGTTGTAGTCCATGATAATAGCAGGAGCATGATATGAATTGAATCGGGTAACTAAACCACATCTTCGTGAATCATCCCAAGAGGTAATTTAACATCCAACATCTATTGCCATTTCGGGAGTTCATTGCCATTGCCTCTGTGCATGCTATGCGCATCTTAGGCAATGACCCTCTTGTCAGGATGAACTGAGTTGCAAAGGTTTTTCCATGCTGGAGTTTACCTTTCCAGTTGTCTTTAATATTATTCATGCAAGCCTTCTTTGCTTTTTGTTTGATGTTTTTTGCAGGTTTGTCACTATTTAGATCTCTTTGGTCTTTCTGATTGTTAATTTCTAAATCAGGAGAATCAATGATAGGTCTGTCAGTATTTGGGTGTCTGGTCATTCTTATTGTTAACTTGTAGACCAAAAGACTTTTTAAATTTCTGACTAAGCTTCATGACTGAAGCTTGCTTGGAATCTTCATGCTTCAATGTAGTTTGTAAGAGCACATCACTTGTTGTATTAAGGCACGTTTCAAAGCCCATTATTGCTGATTCGAAGGATTGTTTGAAATGTATCAGGCCTCTTCCACCTATTCTTCTTGGGAGATAATCCTGTCTACATCTGATTTTGGATAGTTAATCTGGTACCTTGTAAAAATTTTACGGATCTTTCCATCCATATTCTGCATGTCAGTGAGACTCCACTTATTATTACCTCTGCTTTAACGAAAGCGGAGGTATTGTTTGCAGTTGTGTTTGTTTGTTTGTTTGTCCGTGGACAAGATATATCAAGAACCGGTGGATGGATTCAGATAAAACTTTGGCCTCACGACTGGCACAAACTGATTACATTTTGGGATCAATTGGGTACTGGACAAGGATTCTGAATTATTTTTCCAGTTTTTTTTTGCCAGTACTATGTGACTGGCCCTCGTGCCGGTGGCATGTAAAAGCACCCACTACACTCTCGGAGTGGTTGGTGTTAGGAAGGGCATCCAGCTGTAGAAACTCTGCCAGATCAAATTGGAGCCTGGTGCAGCCTTCTGGCTTGCCAGTCCTCAGTCAAATCGTCCAACCCATGCTAGCATGGAAAGCGGACGTTAAACGATGATGATGATTATTATTATTATTATTATTATTAAAGCAGTGAGCTGACAGAATCATTAGCACATCAGCAAAATGTTTAGTAGCATTTCATTCATCTTTACTTTCTGAGTTCAAATTCCACCGAGGTCAACTTTGCCTTGCATCCTATCGGGGTCGATAAAATAAGTACCAGTTGAGTAGTGGAGTTGATTTAATCAACTTATCCCCCTCTCCCAAATTCCAGGCCTCGAACCTATAGCAGAAAGGATTATTATTATTATTATTATTATTATTATTATTACTAGCAAAACTTGTAAATATTTCATGGAATTAATGCTAAACCTATTGGGTTATTTCTGAAAACTTTATCCCAAATGCCTGAAAGTGTAGCCTGTGTTGTGTCTGTATGGAAAGATAGTTGCTCATCTGATGCTCATTGAAGAACGAAAGAAACTGGAATATGATGATTACTTAATATAAACATTTTATTTACTTTATGCACAATTTTATCGACTTAATACACAGCAGTCATAAAATAAATATTTACTCTTATTTTTCCATTTTCCCTATAAACAACTGTAAATAAGTGTAAGTGCCATGTAAGTAAGTGAAAATATTTCATGGAACTGCACTTATGCACATGCATTAAGTGATAAGTGATATGAAAAGCTTAGTTCAATTGAAAAGAAAATACACTTTTCACTATCCACTCACCACTGCCACCTCTACCACCACCTCTATCTCCACTACCACCATCTCCCTCACCACCATCTCTCTCCCTCTCCCTTTTCCCCTCTCCCCCTTCTCTCCCTACCTTTCTTTGACCTCACCATCAGAACGTCACCACTCTGCTAAAATTATATTTTTAACTCTCCTCCTCAAAATTCAACTAACTTTCTAAACCACATAATAAATATTATGTTTCCCCTACCTCACATCATAGATACTTCTCTCTCTCTCTCTCTTTTTCTCCTGCTTTCTGTCTCACTCTTCTCCTTATCTTCTTTTTCTCTCTCCTTTTTCTTTCTCCTCTCTTTCCCTTCAACTAATCCACACGAAAGTGTTACAGCTATATTCCCTCTACCTCACGTTATGGACGCTTCTCTCTCCCTCTTTTTTCTCTCCTTTTCTCTCTCCATCTTTTTCCCTAGTCATGTGAAAGTGTTACTGATGGGCTAAGTAATGCAGTGACTAGCAGAATTATTATAAGATTATTTGAAGTGACATGCTGACGCTAATAAAACTAATGAACCATTATTAACAGTTGTTTTTATTTTCATTTTTAGGAATTGGTATACAGTGGAGTAACCTGGCCCATGGTTCTTCTGTTGATGATGACTTTGCATTTCTTCATGTTATTCTGATGTTACTTTTAGATTCTGTCATTTATGGTATTTTGACTTGGTACATTGAGGCAGTATTTCCAGGACAATATGGTGTACCACAGAAATGGTACTTCCCTTTCATGGTATATTGCTCACTTTCTATTATTTATTCTTTCATTCTTTTACTTGCTTCAGTCATTTGACTGCAGCCATGCTGGAGCATCATCTTTAGTCGAACAAATCGACCCCAGGATTTATTCTTTGTAAGCCTAGTACTTATTTTATTGGTCTCTTTTGCTGAACCACCAGTGATGGTGATGTAAACACACCAACATTGTTCGTTTAAGCGATGGTGGGGGGACAAACACAGACACATATAACAAACACACACATATATACATAAACATATATATAGCAATAAGAAAATGGAGGGGAATATGTGGTACTCATCAACTTGCAGACACTGTACTATATCAATTTACTTGTTTATTTTTCAACCAAGAGAACAATAAAAACAATATATAAACACATATGACACACTGTCATATCAGCAATTAAAAATTAAAAATGACATCTAGGGACCGAAGAAGGGACAAAGTCTTACAGCTGTTTTGACGTAGGGGTGACATGCCTCATTCTATCTATATAACTCCAGTAAGCTGGAGTAATTATATATATATGACGGGCTTTTTTCAGTTTCTGTTTACCAAATCCACTCACAAGGCTTTGGCCGGCCCAAGACTATAGTAGAAGACACTTGCCCAAGGTGCCATGCAGTGGGACTGATCCCAGAACCATGTGGTTGGGAAGCAAGCTTCTTACCACACAGCCACTCCTGCACCTATATTTATCTGTTAACTTTAAATAATTCTCTTGTTCCATTTTGATAATTCATTATCATCATTGTTTAATGTCCACTTCCCATGGGTTGGACAATTTGACAGGAGCTGCCTAGCCACAGAGATGTCCAGACTCCAGTTGTCTGTTTTGGCATGGTTTCTATGATTGGCTGGCCTTTGTATCGCCAACCACTTCACGCAGTGTGTTGGGTGCTTTTTATGTGACATCAGCACAGGTTTTTATACATGGAACTGGCATGTGTGTTTTATGTGTGGAATCTGCATGAGTGCACTCATATGTGGTACTGGCACAAGTGCTTTATACATGGTGTCACATAAAGTCCACAGAACAGGGACCTCTCAGCCGACAGAGGGATGTGCCTATATTTATAGATGTCTATGCAAACTGAAAAGTGACAAGCTGGCAGAATTGTTAGCACATTGGACAAAATGCTTAGTGGCATTTCTTCTGACTCTTTACATTCGGAATTCAAATCCTGAGATCAGCTTTGCCTTTCATTCCCTTGGAGTCATTTAAATAAAGTACCAGTCAAGTATTGGTGATGGTGGTGGTGGTGGTGAGGAGGGGGGGTCAATCTAATCAACTTATCTGCTCCAAGCAAAATTGTTGGCCTTGAATCCTGACTGGTGCCTTGTTCAGGAGGAATGCTGTTATTTTGGTCACTTATACGCCATGGAAACTGAGCAACCAGCCTTGAGTCCTAGGGTTAAAACAGAATATCTTGAAAATTGAAAGAGATACTGTTAAATTCTATTAATGACTGAACTAAAGTATATCTTAAAACTACCTTTTATATTAACAGAAACCTGTTATTTTCATGATTTAGCTGCCCAGTTAGATAAATTATATGCATTCAATTTTTTAAAGTATAATTTGCATCTAGAAATTTTATTTTGTATCAAATGCTATAAACTTGCATTAAATCTATCTGAAAACAGGTTAAAACACATGACAATGCAAAGTTAATTATTTTTAATAACAAGATGAATTCATACTACTAGTATCATATGTACTTAGATAGGTTTGGGCCACATTGGCCCAGGCCATAACTAACTTAATAAAATAGCACCACCTGGAAAAGACATTTAGTAATGTAAGACTAATTTACAGTAAATTTTCAAAATAATGTTGTAACTTCTAATGGTCCTTTCTTCAATAGGCACAAGTCCTGAAATTTTGGGGAGGGGAATAGTCAATTACATTAGCCTCAGTACTCAACTGGTACTTATTGACCCCGAAAGGATGAGAGACAAAGTTGACCTCGGCAAAATTTGAACTCTGAATGTAGGGATGGATGAAATACCACTAAATATTTTACCTGGCATGCTAGCGATTCTGTCAGCTCATAAGGGTTTCAAAGACATAATTGTCTGGCGAGTGATTTATTCAGAGACTGTGTTGAAACTAAAACAGTTAGAGAATGGAAGACACATATGAGACATTAAAAAACACGCGACTGTTGACTTCGGTTAAATGCTTATTCTTTAGTGTCAAAATTTTCCACTGTGCCAATTGCTACTGGTCAATGATGTGATCCCATTTCATGTAGTTTCTGGTGAGGTTGTTGATTAGCATATATAGGTTTGAGGGTTATAAATTTTTATATAATGATAATAATGAACTTATTGTGTATAGTGCTCAGGTGTACCACAACTCACCAGAAAAAGTTACCAAAAGTACATGAACATTACATAGAATAATGCACAGGAAGTGAACAGTGAATGAGTTGTGGTGGTGGTGGTGGGGGGCGAATTTCAGGAAGTATGGAAGTTTTGAAGGATGTAGTGTCCTGACAGCTTACAACTGATGCAGGTAGTTTATTCCATGCTTCAGCAATTCTGAACATGGAAAAAATGTTTCGAAAAGCAGATATTTGTGTGGTTGCATGCTTCTGAACAGTTTCCAGCTGATATGCTGAGCAAGGTAGGGGTTCCAGACTGGTGATGCAAACTCTAAATATGGACGTGCTATAACCATATACAGCTTTAAACAGATTGCAGGAGAGCAGCTGACAAATGTCTTGTTGAATGATGTTAAGACTCCTTCAGCCTTCTTAACAATTTTAGGGATGTGATTTGTCCAATGCAAATTGCTATTGACAATAATGCCCAGGTCACATTCTCTAGTAGACTTCTTAAGATCGGTGTTGTAAAGGTAGTATGTAAAAGCTAGGTTTTTCCTCCCAAAATACGTGGTGGTACACTTGTCCACAGCCAGCTTGAGTTGCCAGTCAGTAATCTGTTGCTGCATTGTACCCAGGTCTGGTTGCAAGAAAGGTCTATATATAGGTTGAAAAAGCTTTTATTATTTAGAAAATTGTTTTGGTAGTCAGTGGTATTATATATTTGGTAAACACAAAGGAGTTGACACCATGGTAGTTACAGCAGAAAATAGAGACTACAAACACTAGCTAAGTAGTTAAAGAGTATTGGTGAAGGTTAACGTATAAGGTTACCAGGTAGCATGCTAGTGCAGAAATAAATTTTTAGATAATGAAATATGGAACATATCAACTGTTTTTAATTCTTGCATAGAAGGAACTCTTCTATTGATCCTGGGGAAAGTATTTTATAGATTCACACTTTCTTTTCTTGTGATCCAAAATTTTTATGTGTAACAAAAATGTTACATTTCTTGTGAATAACTCCCCCTGCCTCCTTATCTAGAAGATACCTTTTGAAATGCTAAGTGAAAAGAATGTAAAAGTTTTCTTTTTTTCTTCAGATGTCTTACTGGTGTGGAACTACTCAAACTAAGTGCAAAAGTGGTGCTCTGGGTCCTGCACATGAGGAACTACAGCAATATTTTGAGGCTGAACCAAACAACTTAAAACCTGGAATTCAGATAAAGAATTTGTATAAGGTTTGTTTATTTGTGGTTTCATACTATTCCAATGCAAAATACGATATTGTTTGGCACTTAAACTTGCATGATGGTGGAGGATAGCTCTTCTACTAATTTGTTCAGTTGCAATTCTTTATAACTTGTAGGCCTGACGCATGGAGATATTTTCTTCCTAAGATGGGCTGTTTGATAAATACCCAACTCTGGAAAGAGTGGAATGTACCATTGCAATCTAGCAGAACACTTGTGAATTTTTTACAGGGCTACTATTGTGATATGTAATTAGAGTTAAGTAAATGTTTTGGCCTAGATCACAGACACAGCACCAGCAAAGGGATGGAAACAGTTGATTGGTTGTTTCTGTTGCTGATTAGCTTTAAGTCAATCCTAATCAAGTAGGTTTATGATTAAAAGGCATTCAACCACTAAGATCTTGCCTTTTTAAGGGTATGTAGAATTACATCTAATATGTACTTTCTTCATTTAAGATGTCAAGGAGTGATTTGAGAGTGATTTGGCTGCTTTTCCTTGTAGGCTGAGGAGCTATGCAGAGGCTCTTTTACTGACTTTATTAGCTCCTTTAAAATCTGTTTTATACATAGTTACTCCTATTTTCAAACCATCTTGTTATTTTTGTATTTAGTAGTAGTAGTAGTAGTAGTAGCAGCAGCAGCAGCAGCAGCAGCAGCAGCAGCAGTATTGTTTCTAGAAACTCACCATCTTTAAAATTTCTGCAGTATTGACATAAATAGCAAAGTGGAATGGTGGCAGAAAGGGTAATAGATCAGACCAAAATGCCTTACAATATTTAGTTTTCTTCTGCATTCTGGCATCAAATCACGATTAAGGTGACTTTGCCTTTCATTTCTTCTGAACAAATAAAGTAAGTACTAGTTTTCTACTGGTGTTTTGATTCAAGCCAACATAGCCCATCACCTCTAGATATTTGTGACTATGTAACACATTTAAAGTTATTGTTTTGTATGGTGTCCCTTACATCTCCATATTTACATTTGAAATTCATTTGATGTGTACCTTGCTAGTTTTATAGATTGCGTGGTGGCACCTGTACCAGTAGATCACTAAGAGCACCATCTGAGCATGATCGTTGCCAGAGCACCAGCTGTCTGGCTTCTGTGCTGAGGGCACATAAATAGCACCATTTGAGCGTGATCGTTACCAACGTTGCCCTCCTGGCACTTGTGCCAGTGACATGTGAAAAGACATTTGAGCGAGTTCGTTGCCAGTACCGCTGGACTGGCTCCTGTGCAGGTGGCACATAAAATACACCATTTCAAGTGTGGCCGTTGCCAGTACTTCCTGACTGGCCTTCGTGCTGGTGGCACGTAAAAGCACCCACTACACTCTCGGAGTGGTTGGTGTTAGGAAGGGCATCCAGCTGTAGAAACTC
This sequence comes from Octopus bimaculoides, assembly GCF_046866305.1. Taxonomy (NCBI): domain Eukaryota; kingdom Metazoa; phylum Mollusca; class Cephalopoda; order Octopoda; family Octopodidae; genus Octopus; species Octopus bimaculoides. Next base: position 110,055,312 of record NC_142932.1, on the reverse strand, counting down.
TGCCAAATCAGATTGGAGCCTGGTGTAGCCATCTGGTTCACCAGTCCTCAGTCAAATCGTCCAACCCATGCTAGCATGGAAGGCAGACGTTAAACGATGATGATGATGATGATGATTTGTATTCACATCATTGAAATCTCAAAGCCCCAAGATAATGCATGATTAATTCAAAACAATGTCAATAATTAAGCATTACACTTGATGAATTAATCAGAATGATAAAGGGTAAACATGGATGCTTTGTTAGAACACCAAATACTCCATTGTTAGCCTTGACAGATCCTCTCATACAGGTGCTTGGTGCATAAAAGGATACAAATCATAGCAAACAAAATTCATCTCAGCTCCCATGACAGACGAATTTCATCTGCTGTGATCTGTGGGTGTGCTTTTATGCACTAGGTCCCTATGTGAGAGGATCTCGCAATGCTAATAATGGAGTATTCAGTGTTCTAACAAAGCATCCATGTCAATGTGGATATAAAGATTACCTTTTGGTATTAATACTGTTTCTGTCTCTAATAATTAGTTTAACGAATGTTTAATTTGTACTTTTATTCATTCTTGCCTGTTTTCTTCTAGGAATTTAATGGTGGGAAAAAAGTTGCTGTTGATGATTTGAATCTGAATATGTATGAAGGCCAAATTACTGCACTACTTGGACATAACGGGGCTGGAAAGACAACAACTTTATCCATGATTACTGGTGAGTTGACGACTAAAATTATTGCTTTGCTTTGTTTGCTTATAGGAATGTGTTGCCTCAGGACAGCTCCAATGAAGAAGACCTATTTATATAGTGAATAAGGCAATTAGATGAATCTCTAAAATATTTTCTGAATTTACATTTTGGTTAAAGTTTTTCTGTAATAGTAACTGAGAAAACTACAAGAAAGAATCTCTCATCATTTACCACTACCACCACCACCACCACCACCACCACCACCACCACTGTTACCACAGCCGCCGCCACCACCACCACCAAAAAAAAAAAATTTTTTTTTAATGTTTCTTATCATTAATTTCCCACAGGTCTGATTCCACCCTCAAGCGGAACTGCTATTGTGAATGGCTATGACATTCGTACTGACATGAAAAGTGTACGATCCAGTTTAGGTATATGTCCACAACATGACATCTTATTTGAAATGTTAACAGTAAAAGAACATTTACAATTCTTTGCACAGGTAAAGATTATTTATTACTTTTTTACACACACACACACACATGCTTCCGAGGAACCCAACGGATCCCTAACCCCAGCCTCAGCTGTGAACTGGGAACCTAATGGATGACCAGTTGTAGCACTTACACAGTGTACCTATACATTTAGATCATTCATCATCATCATCATCGTTTAACGTCCGCTTTCCATGCTAGCATGGGTTGGACGATTTGACTGAGGACTGGTGAAACCAGATGGCTACGCCAGGCTCCAATCTGATTTGGCAGAGTTTCAGTGAACTAAATCCCTCATATTCTGATATATATATATACATATATATATATATGTATGTGTGTCTGTGTGTGTGTGTGTAGGTGCAGAAGTGTGGTAAGTAGCCTCGGGCCAACCAAAGCCTTGTGAGTGGATTTGGTAAACGGAAACTGAAAGAAGCCTGTCATATATATGTGTGTATATGTTTGTGTGTCTGTGTTTGTCACCCCTACCATCGCTTGACAACCAATGTTGATGTCTTTACATCCCCATAACTTAGTGGTTTGGCAAAAGAAACTGATAGAATAAGTACTAGGCTTACAAAGAATAAATCCTAGGGACAATTTGTTTGACTAATAGGCAGTGCGCCAGTATGGCCGCAATCAAATGACTGAAACAAATAGAAGAAAAAAAAAATTTATATGATCAATAATACCTAGAAGAAGAAGGTACTTGTTTTCCACTTGCAAACATAAATGGAGCTTTGGCCTGGAGGAACTGATGTCATCAGATGGCATCCAACAATCATTGGGTGTTTCTGTTCCAACCCTGAACCATCACACCCTCCTGTCAGGTCAGCAAAAGTGGTCAAATCACTGCTTTATCATCTCCTCCTGGCTTCCACCTCAACTCCTCTCTCCTGTTCCATAACCAGCAAGAAGCTCTTTCTGCTGTCTCTCCCATCTTGCACATGGCCACCCTTTGCTCTCTTCCTCTCATCCAGTGGTCATAAGCATTCTCCATACCAACTGGGCAAGGAATCCCCTACAGCCAGCCTTGACTAGGAAAGCCATTTCTTCTTGCAATCCTGCAGAAGGCTCTTGTACTTGACACTTCAATTTGTAGGCCTCAACACAATCTTCTTCCCATAGGACTGTAAGCTCGATCAAAATTATTTTCCATTGATAAGTTATTGTATAATATCCTGTCAATGTCATTGTATTGTATGCATGCAAAGACAACTCTTAATGACCCAGTCTTAGCTGTCAAGTAAGTCACATTGACAAGGGTTTCGTTAACGTTCAGTACTTCTCACCTTAAGTTTTCCTCTGATCAAAAATTACAATAGTCTATCATTTTCATACAAGGTGAGTTGTCTCTTAGTTGCTTAACTCCATAAAAACTGGTATAAGCTTTAATAAACCCATATACTGAGTGAGAGACTCTTTCCAGATACTTGAAATGTACTCAGCAATTTGCTGGGGAAGTTTTCATTGAAATTATATTCAACCAATCATTCTTCTTTATCCTTCACAACTGTTCTCCTTTGATAAATATCTGAGACTCTATTTCTATTCGGTAAATACCAAGAATATTGTAAATAAATTGTGAACTGTTTGTTTTATTTATACTTGTTGAATTTTGCTCCGAGTTTTTTTTAAAATTTTTTTATATAAAAGAGAAATTATATTTTGTCTTATAGTTGAAAGGGTTTTCTAAAAAGTTACTGAAATCTGAAGTAGACAAGATGATCAACTCAATTAATTTGGAAGATAAAAGAAATGTTTTATCGAAAAATCTTTCTGGAGGAATGAAACGAAGATTATCTTTAGGAATTGCTCTCATTGGAGATTCAAAGGTATTTTGGATAGTTTCTACATCATAATCTTATGACAGATGTTATGATACCCAGGTGCACCTTGTCACACTCTCATTTTGTTTTATAATCGATTCTATAATCATATTGCAGTAGTTCCTTTATCATGAATACTCTTACAATGTTTGCATCTCTACTTGATGTTTGAGAAAGAGCTCAATACATAAATATTGGAAATTGTTTCTTCAGAAAGAAATTAATATTTATTTCAAGCATGATAGAATTGGAACTATTTGAAATGTTTAACATTCTTTATTACAAAATCTCTATAATATATCAAGATTAAAATCTTATTATTTTATCTGACTCTATGATTCCATAAAACTATTTGCCATAACAACAACATCAACTGGATAACATGAAGCTTTTCATCAGTAACAGGAACTTATAATCTTGGTTCTTGGTTCAGAAATATTTAGCAGAAAAAAGGCAAATTATGCCCTTAATAGGATGACTATCTACCACTGATTTGGTATCTATTCTCATTTTCTAAGTTAATTGAAACAATAAAGTTAAGAAACATTAAATGCTTGTAACAGGTTTGAATTCACAAGAATCCATACCCCTATTTTACATGTAAAAGATGCATATATGTCACTATACCCTTGGGAAGATTGTGTGAACACATTTCACTTTTCTTTCCTAATAAATATTGATAAATTCTATGTCTCTGTCATAAATTGTTATAACAAAAAGTAAATAAATTATATCTTCATAGATTGTTATCCTTGATGAGCCTTCCTCTGGATTAGATCCTAATGCACGCCGTCAAGTTTGGTCTGTCCTCGAAAAGCACAGGATGGGTCGGACAATGCTTCTTACAACTCACTTTATGGATGAAGCAGACCATTTGGGAGATAGAATTGCTATCATTTCTGATGGTATTCTCAAATGTGCTGGTAGTTCCCTGTTTTTGAAGTCAAAATATGGTAAGTTATTATTTGCTTTCTGCACCTACACACTGATAGACACCTAAACACACAGACTCAGCCCTACACACATAAATACATGTATTCAAGTAAATTTATGCAAGGCTTGCAGCTTAGTGGTTAGGGTATTCGATTCACAATCGTAAGATTGTGAGTTCAATTCCTGGTAGCGCATTGTGTCCTTGATCCAGACATTTTATTTCACATTGCTCCAGTCTATTCAGCTAGCAAAAATGAGAAGTACCTGTATTTCAAAGAATCAACCTTCTCACATTCTGTGTCATGTTGAATCTCCCTGAGAACTATGTTAAGGGTACACGTGTCTGTGGAGTGCTCAGCCACTTGCATGTCAAATTTATGAGCAGGTTGTTCTGTTGATCAGACTAACCGGAACCCACATTATCATAACTGATAGAGTGCCAGTCATATGCACATATACAAACACTCATACATGAGACAAATCACAGAAAAAAAACAGATTAAAAAAAAAAAGTGAGTTTGATAATTATATTTCCTTTGATTTGATTTGTCTTTCATGATTGTGTGAACTTAGTTGTATTGATCAAATGATTGTGTGACTTATTTTTATTGATCAAATACCCCCCATCCTTTATAGCATGGACTAGGTGCATTGTATCATGCCCCCAGTATTAGAGAGGCTTTCTTCCAGGCCTGAAATATCCATTTAACACTGATCTCTTAGATGGGTTGTCTTCAGTGTAACTTGCAGAGTTCATGTTTTCTCCCTGAAGACTTTTCAGTTTCTTCTCTCCCAGCTGGATCATCTGCAATATGTATTTTATTCCCCACTCTATATTGCTTGGGTGTAGGGTACTCATGGTGGGAAAGTATGATGGGGAGGGACTTGCTGTAGGCTGGTAGATTGTTAGGTTTGTTTGACTTACTAGTGGCAAGCTCCAGTATGCATGTGTTATGTGTGAGATACAAGAATACCTTGAGTGAAAGTGGCTAGCTTACAGCTGATCTTAATTAATGGCAAATATAGCCAGTTATTGGTAGGTTGGGGATAATAACAACCAGCTGTATTTTCCAAACTCTGCCAAATTAGATTGGAGCCTGGTGTTGCCATCCGGTTTCACCAGTCCTCAGTCAAATCGTCCAACCCATGCTAGCATGGAAAGCGGACATTAAACGATGATGATGATGATGATGATGATATTATGTGAGAGTGTATAAGATAACAAAGAAATGGCCAAATACAGTAGTCTGAAAAGCAACAGCTAGAAGCAATGAAATATTTGATTTTTCTTTATAGGCGCAGGAGTGGCTGTGTGGTAAGTAGCTTGCTTACCAGCCACATGGTTCCGGGTTCATTCCCACTGCGTGGCACCTTGGGCAAGTGTCTTCTACTATAGCCTCGGGCCGACCAAAACTTTGTGAGTGGATTTGGTAGACAGAAATTGAAAGAAGCCCGTCGTATATATGTATATATATATATATGTATGTATGTGTGTGTATATGTTTGTGTGTCTGTGTTTGTCCCCCCCCAACATCGCTTGACAACCAATGGTGGTGTGTTTACGTCCCTGTAACTTAGCGGTTCGGCAAAAGAGACCGATAGAATAAGTACTAGGCTTCCAAAGAATAAGTCCTGGGGTCGATTTGCTCGACTAAAAGGCAGTGCTCCAGCATGGCCGCAGTCAAATAACTTAAACAAGTAAAAGAGTAAAAGAGAGAATATTGTCATAGATGATAATAAAGATTGAGGTAGTTGTTTGCTATGTTCTTTGTAGATTATATTATTTGTTTATGTGCAGGAAAAATAGTCAATGTTACCCCTAATGTTTTTCACTGTGGATATTTGCAGAGATTTGCTTGTGTTCAGGTTTCGTCTTCTTTTGCAAAATATATGCATATCCACCAGAATAATTTTTTAAAATTTGATTTCATCTTGAAAACCTTATACATACACATTTTGTTTCTTTTGTGCACTAGTTGAAAAACATATATGCATGCACAAGCACATAGCTAAAAGGGAACAATGGTAGAAGTATTTACAAGAATAGAAATTAAATAAATAAATGGAAAAAAAAATTGAAGTTGAATTCTCTTGCTACATTCATGTATGATTCAAAGTGTCCTCAGAATTTATCTGAAGATTTAGAGACATTGATCGAAGCAGACATAGCCATCTAGAATAGTTTCTAACCTTTTGAATCATGAAGTATTTACTTATACTTCTGGCTAGACATCACATGGTAGCTGTAAATGAATGTCACCAACATGCAAGCGGTGTCCTTTCCTTCCCAATCTTCTGGAAAAGATATATCTGGTCTTGGGGAAATATTACCTTACTTGGGAACAGGATTTCCATGCTGGCATGGGTTGGACAATTTGACTACAGACTGGTGGACCAGGTAGCTACACCAGGCTCAAATCTGATTTGGCAGAGTTTCTAGATTGTAGCCTGGTGTAGCCACCTGGTCCACCAGTCCTCAGTCAAATTGTCCAACCCATGCCAGCATGGAAAGCGGACGTTAAACGATGATGATGATGCTGATGAGATGCTAATCCTGTTCCCAAGTATCTGGCTGTAGAAAATCTGCCTCAACAATATAACCCATGTAGGAATGGGAAAGTGCACATTAAAATGAAGATAATGATTGGGTGGTGGTGGTGGTGGTGGTGGTGACGGTGGCAGCACGGAAATGAATAATATGGCCAAGAAATTATATATTAATCTCTTAAATATAGAACTGAAGTTATATATTAAATAAAATAATTAGTGAATAGAATAAATGATAAAATGTCTAATATCAAATGATCAAATTTCAGAATCATTTAACCAGTATTAGTCAAATTGATATAAAATGATTCATATAGGCGTAGGAGTGGCTGTGTGGTAAGTAGCTTGCTTATGAACCACATGATTCCAGGTTCAGTCCCACTACGTGGTACCTTGGGCAAGTGTCTTCTACTATAACCTCGGGCCGACCAAAGCTTTGTGAGTGGATTTGGTAGACAGAAACTGAAAGAAGCCCGTTGTATATATGTATATATATGTATGTATGTGTGTATATGTTTGTGTGTCTGTGTTTGTCCCCCTCCCCCCCCCCCACCACCACCAACATCGCTTGACAACTGATGCTGGTGTGTTTACGTCCCTGTAACTTAGCAGTTCAGCAAAAGGGACCAATAGAATAAGTACTAGGCTTACAAAGAATAAATCCTGGGGTCGATTTGCTTGACTAAAGGCGATGCTCCAGCATGGCCACAGTCAAATGACTGAAACAAGTAAAAGAGTAAAAGACTATATCAATGTCCAATACTTAATGATTAAATGTTTCTTTCGTTTTTTTTTGTTCTTTCTAGGTGCTGGCTACCATTTGGTGATAGTGAAAACTCCTCAATGCAATGTGGCCAATGTCACACACTTACTTAAGTCTTTTGTTCCAGAAGCAACGATGGAAAGCAATGTTGGGGCTGAACTGTCATATCTTTTACCTCATGAGAGCAGCTGCTATTTTGAAAAACTTTTTAACACAATACAGAGTAAACAAGCTAATTTGGGAATATCAAATTATGGTGTTTCTGTGACGACAATGGAAGAAGTATTTCTTAAGTTAGTATATTTAAAATGGTTATGTTTTTAATAAACTCACACTCACATTTATGTATATATATATATGTGTGTATGTGTGTATGTATAAACCTGGGCTCAATGCCCCTCCCCTCTTCATCTGACTCCCCTCTTTTCTCCTCTCTTCATCTCACACTTACTTCCTCTCTTCCCTCTTACTCACCTTCTCCCTTCATCGTTACCCCTCCATTCAAACCCCACCTCTACACATCTCAACCCCACCACCCCAATACATCCCAATCCTACCACCCCACCCACGTACCCCTACTCCTACCCCCACATCCTCGCCCCAAACCCACATCCCCATGCACCCCCACACCCCAACACCACCACAGCATCATGCCACACCACACCACCATACCACACCACACTACACCACCACACCACCACAACACACAACACATCACCACACTACACCACCACACCACATCGCACCACTCTGCACACACTAGTACTGACCACTTCTCAGCACCCACACCATCATCCACACACCTACACATGCACACATACAAGATCATGGGTTTGATTCCCAGACTGGGCGTTGTGTTGTATTTTTGAGCAAAGCACTTCATTTTACTTTGCTCTGCAATCATCTTGAGCTCTGACATGTGGCACCCGTTGCACCTGTACAGGTAATGTCGATCTGACGGAGGGAGTGAGCTTATGTCTACACAAACATTTGATCACTATAAACAAATCGTCTGTGTGGTTGTTTGGTAAGAAGTTATTGAACCCTCATATGTTATCTAATGACAAGAGAGTCCATAATATATGTATATATATATAAATGGCACATAAAAGCACCTTTCGAGCATTGGGCTTCACAGAAACAAGGACCAAGACTATTTGACATTATGCTGGGCTTCGAGTGTTGGGCTTCATGGAGGCAATTTACTGAGTCCATTTGGCATTATGCTGTGCTAGAGAAGAAGACCCATCAAGCCAAGTGAAATCACTATCATGGCAGATACAGGTGTCACGTAGATGGCACCCATGCTGGTGGCATGTAAAAACACCCATTATACACTTGGAGTGGTTGGCATTAAAAAGGGCATCCAACCATAGAAACCACTCGGTACATCTTATGGACTTGCTACCTACACCTTTTCTACAGATTGAGCAGGGCCATCTTGTTTCCATACTTGGAACTTCTCTAGTTCAGTTAATGATTTAGCTATAAGAACAAGGTCATCAGCATAGAGGAGCTCCCAGGAGCGGCCAGTCTTGAATTCCTCTGCTATTGCCTGGAGCACTATGATGAATAAGATAGGGCTGAGTATCGTTCCTTGGTGAACCCCCTAATTGTACTCTGAATTGTTTGCTGTACTCATTGCCCACCCTCACCTTACTGATAGCATCCCTGTACAAGGCTTGTACAGCTCTCACCAACCACTCGTCTATCCCTAGTTTCTGCTTTGACCATCAGATAAGGGATCGGGGACTCTATCAAAAGCTTTCTCCCAGTCAACAAAAGCCAAGTACAGAGGTTTATCGTTGGCTAGGTATTTCTCCTGCAGTTGCCTTAGCAGAAATATAGCATCAGTGGTGCTTCTACCTGGCACAAACCCAAACTGCATCTCGTCTAGACTAACTCTCTCCTTGATTAGTTGGGCTATGATACTCTCCATAACTTTCATCATCCGATCCAACAATCTGGTACCTCTATAATTATTTCTATCTAAGGCATCACCTTTACCTTTGTTGACTATGGTGCTGCTACACCAGTCATTGGGTATGACTCCTTCACGAACCACCTGATTTAGCATATAGATGACTAGACTGTAACCCACACTGCCAGATATTTTAAGCATCTCAGTGGTGATTCCTGATGGGCTGGAGGCTTTTCCTGTCTTCATATCCCTAATTACTTATCTACAAGGGTACTGTGAATTCAGATAGCTAGTCCCTCAGTTGGGTCAACATTTGGCAGACTCTCCTCCTCTCATTCATTCTTCACGTTCAGCAGTCTTTCATAATGGCATCTCCAAGCCTCTTTCTTTGCAGACTCATTAAAAGCAAGTGCATCATCATCTATGCAGACACATTTCTCACCTGTGACATCACAATTTTCTCTCAACAGATAATTTCTCACCTCTTCACAAATTCATTTGTTTACTGAAAGAGATATTGTGTGATCATTTTCCATGTGTTTGTGTAGAAATAAAATGAAGTTTGCCTCTGAAGAAACATTCACATAAGTTATTTTTTAGGAAGATGTAAACAGAAAATCAAACCTAGAAAACCATATTCATAATATTGCTGCTTTTTTTCTGTGTGTGAATGTGCATATTATTCAGAATGTATTCTTAATTATATGAACATTGCTAGAAATCATTGAAACAAAGCAGTTATAACAATTTTGTTGAAATTTCTGTTTAACTCTTTAAGATTCAAATTACCCCATCAAATATAATGCCTTTTTATTCACATTGTTTGAATTAATCATGCATTATTTCACAACTTTGAGATTTTGATGATGTAATTGTTTATTTTTAGAATGATATTATAGGATAGGCGTGAGAGGCCAGATTTGGTCTTCTTGAACATAAAATGTGTAGAATATTTGGGTCAGATAGGGCCAGTTTAAATGCTAAAGAGTTAAGATGGCTACATGCTCAAAATTTAATCTGGTAAAAAATCAAACTATTAAGTTGTCAGATAAATTCATGCTTTTTGTTTTGTTTTTATTTCCTCACCACATTTATTTTAAACCTTTCCTATATTATTTGAAATAACACAAAAAATATTTTTATCAAACTGTTTTAATGTTTTTTTTTTCTAACTCTGCTTCTCCTTTACAACTTTTGTTTATTATTTTTGAAATGGGAATAAATTTTACATCTTTTCAAACACATGATGACAGAATGCTAAGTAGAAAAAAGTGAAAAACTAAAACGAATGAATTTACCTGATGACCCAATATAATAATTTTCTATTCCTATTTTTAGTATTTGTCTCAGTGATATCAGACTGTCTTACATTTCTGTTGACATCTATAAGAGTCTTTTCATTTTCTTTCTTTTATTTTCTTTCATATTCAAAATAAACTAACTCCAACAGAGTAAGTGACAACCTAAACACTCAACCAGTTAATGACTCGCACACTTTCTCAAATGGATCTGTTTACCACACATTAGAAACAACTTTCAAACCCTCAAGTGAGTGTGGTCAATATCAACCTTTGTTGCAAAATATTTTGTTTCCTGTTAGTAATTTTGTATTTAGCATTGCATTTTTGAAGCATAGCAATCATGTAACTAGTTTCTTGTTTTAACCCTTTTGTTATCATATTTCTATTGAAATACACTGCCTTTATGGATGGTGGAGGAGCACTAAGCAGTGATATGTATAAATGCAATGTTATTACCAGTTCGAATATGCTAATAACACATTTGGACTTGTAAAGAAGCCATTCATTGTTTTTCCATGGAGAAAATTTCTTACTGTTGACAAATGGTGTGAGTACACCTAAATCAGCTTGCAGTGCCACCTATCCAGACTGTGAGATGCAAGCTTTTCAGAGTAATTATCTCCTCTTCAGTCACAGAAACTGGATAGGTGTATTTACACCATTTGTCAACAAATTTTCTCCATGATAAAACAATGAATGATTTGTTTACATGTCTGAACATGCTATTAGCATATTTGAATTGGTAATAACATTGCAATCCAGTTTATTTTGGAAATAATGGAGAATTTAGGAAAATAACTTTGTCAGTATTAAGATGGTGTTTGGAATATAAATTAACATGAAATTTTCATGGAAGGTTTTGATTTAGATCATTTTAAATATGAATTCATTTGTTTATTGAAAGAATAGTTATAAAAATGTTAAAACATTACCTGCCACTTTTGAATTTATTTGTTCCTGGACCTGCTGTTATAAATATTATGTGTTGTTTAGAAAATTATTTACCTATTTATTTATATTGATATCATGTTTTATTTTTGTTGCAGGATATAAGAAAATAACTGGATTCTTTTTAAGTCTTCAACAATTTCGTGCAATGTTTGTAAAGAAAGTGATTTACACTTGGAGAAATAAATTCTTGAGTATCAGCCAGATTCTTGTACCTTTGGTTTTCACCATTATTGCACTGATTGTTGTGAAAACATTTCCAACTCAGGATGACTTTCCTTCACTTTTACTGAGTCCTGAAAAGTATGGCAAGAATACTATACCATTCAGTATTTTATTAACTGCCACTCCAGAAGTAGCAGGTATTACCATGTCCTACCAAGACAAATCACTGAATAAAGACATCAACTTTGTGAATATTAATAATAGCACAAAGTCCAAGAACTCACCAAATATCACAAAATATCTTGGAGTTATTAGCATTGAAGACAGAGAAAATTATAATGACCATTATATGATAGCTGCTGATTTAAGTGCAACATTTCCGGATCATTACATTGCCTATTTTAATGGTCAGTCTTTCCATAGCGGTGCTATATCTTTGGCAATGATGGTCTCTGGCTTTCTAAGATATTTTCATCAATCCACCTCAAAAATTTCTTTTGTCAATCATCCACTTCCAGTGACACAATCAGAAGCTGCAACTTCTTCTGATTCGCTGAACAATACTGCGTTTACATTATCAATTATGATCTTATTTGGTATTAGTTTCTTGTCAGCAACATTTAGTCTCTTCGTGATAAAAGAGCGATGTACAAAATCAAAGCATCTTCAATATATTAGTGGTGTATATCCATTCAACTTCTGGATATCAGTATATATCTGGGACATGATTACTTTCTTTGTAACTTCCATATGTGTGATAATTGCTTTTGTTTGCTTTGACATTGAAGCATACATTGTGGATGGACATTCTGCAGCAATTTTGCTTTTGTTTTTCCTGTACAGTACAGCTGCACTTCCCTTCACCTATTTGTTGTCCTTCATTTTCAAAACACCAACATCAGGTTTTGTTTGGCTGGCTCTCATTAACATCGTCTCAGGTAAATACTAATTATTTTTATCAATATATTTATCTCTATGTATAAATATATGTTTTAATTTCTGATACTTCCACCTCTAAAGAAATCCTGTGTAATTTCCATAATTTTTATTTCAATTTCAGGGCTTCTAAGTGTTTTATCTGTCAACATCCTGAGTATACCCCAGCTGAATCTTTCTGACGTAGCAGACATATTGCGTTGGGTGTTTCTTGTTATTTCACCTGAGTTTTGCCTTGGCCAAGGCCTCATTGATTTTTACGCCAATTATGATTTGATTGAAATGTGTGATAAATTTCCCTCTATGTCAAGCTGTCAGAGTAAGTTTCCATTTTACTAGAAACTATTTTAAAACTATTTTACCATAAGGAAACTCATGATAGTTTGTTAAACTAATATTGTATTATTGGTATATATTGGTTAAACTAATAGTGTATTATTGGTATATAATTATTAACATGATCTAAATTTTTTACATTAATGAATTCTCAAGCAGCGTCTTGAGTATAGATGTCATAGTTTCTAGGGTAAGAAATACTACTGAATAACTTGTAAGTTTTTGAAGAGCAAATAATTTTCATCTTTGATATTTGGTCGTATTCACCATCACTAACTGAAGCTTCATCGAGTGTTTGTCATTTATTATGCTGAAGTTTGCCATACATCTCAATTCTCTTTTCACCATTTGAAACTCAACCTTCCAAAGTTCAATCTACCAAAGTCTCCTCTCCCCTTCTCTCTCTCTTACAGCTACTGTTGCATAGAATCTAAGAACTGGCACCAAACTAATAATTTTTAACTTCTTGCTATTACTTTGGAACTGGTTCCCATCAAACACTACTTATATAGAAAGCCAGACAAGGACACAATGCACATATACAAAAATTCCATCCAACTTCAGTCATTATAAATAACCTCGAATGTGGCATGTATGCAAACATTTCCCACCTATCTTCTGACTGTATATCAGTTGAGGTTAAGCATGATGGGGTACAATGGCTGATCTTGTGATTGCACAAATTGTCAACATGTGGAATGATTCACAAGTTTCGCAGTATTAGAGAGATGTAATACTGATTTCATTATACAAGGGAGAAGATCTAAAGTCAAACTGTGGTGACTTACATGGTATTTTCTTATTTGTGAGTGTTGGTAAGATAGTCATCAGACTTTTATTGAATCAACTGCAGATATGCACATGCTACATTGTTGCCCCCAAGTTTCAATGTGGAATTAGATCTGGTAGATGTACTACAGGTGATTTTAAGCATCAGACAGTTATAAGAGCAATGCATAGAGCAGAGACTCTCTTTTTGACAAGTTTTCATTGATCTGAAAAAAATTTGCTTTTGAAATGGTGAATTGAATCTTTGTATCTATGAATCTTGCAGCATCACATACCTGCTACATCTATCTGAGACATAGATCTTGTATTGATGGCACATGAAAATATTTGAAAGATCTCACCAAAAGTGCCTAAGCCTTGTATTAAACATTAGTTGGAAATCTTCTACACCTGACACAGATGTACTTAAAAATGTTGGATGGCTGAGTATGGAGGTTTGACTTATCAAGTATCACATCTGATACGCTGGTCATGTCTTCCATCTTGATGGTTTCAGGTTTCTGAAGCAATTATTTTATGGGGAATTAGTTATCAGTAAACTTCACCAGCACAAGCAAAAAAAGAGATTCTGTAATGTCATGAAGTTAAAAGACAGTAAGAAAGACTGGAAAATAGAAAGCGGTAGAGAACAATATCAAGTCTCTTGGAATGAAGCTGGATATCAGATTTAATTAGAGAGAGGAGAAGTAGAAACTAAATGATTTGTATATGTTATGCTGTATGAGGGTAAAACTGGCAGAGAATTGAGGTGTCTTTGGGAAGAAAAGTGTATGGAAATATAGTGGAACACTTACCCTTACTTGCCCCTAATGACATTGTAAAGAAAGAGGCATGAAAGTTTGCGTATGAGACAATGTTGAATGAGGAGAATGCATAGAATTGTAGGGGGTCTACAGTATATAGAGAGACAAGAGAATGAAATTGTTTGGGGTATGCTTTAACCCTTTAGCATTTAAACCGGCCATATCCAGCCAAAAGTATTCTGTTTGTTTTATGTTCAAACTGGCCAAATCTGGTCTCTCACACCAACCCTACAATATGGTTTTTAAAATTAACAGCTACCTCATCAAAATCTCATAGCTACAAGATAATGCATGATTAGTTCAAAACAATGTGGATGAAAAAGCATTAATTTTGGCAGAATAATGCAAACACTAAAGGGTTAAAGTGCAGTTAGTTTATGAAGGCAGAAAAGGCAACTGGGCCATTGGGGATTGATCCTGAGATGTTTGAAATATCTGACAAAAGTTGGGCATGTACTAGTCACTTGCATGTTCAGTTGGGTAGTTCGAAGAAGGTTTTATACACATCGTGGAATCATGTAAGACTGCCACATAAAAGTGCCTGTGTGGTACCACATAAAAGCACCTGTGCGGTTCCATATGAAAGTACCCAGCACACTCTGTAAAGTGGTTGGTGTTAGGAAGAGCATCCAGCCATAGAAACCATTGCCAAATCAGACTGGAGTCTGGTGAAGCTCCCCAGCTTGCTAGCTCTGGTTAAACCATCCAACCCATGCCAGCATAGACAACGGATGTTAAATGATTATGAATGGCAGAGCAGTTTCATCATCAACTGCTACAAGAGATACAAAGTAGATACACTATAGATAGGCAACTCCAGAGGTATCAAACTGATAGACCAAGTTATGGAAGTTATGGAAAGAGTTATATCCCAATTGATTAAGTTTTGTTCCAAGAAGAGGAACTACAGATGTCACCTTTCTAATAAGACCTGTTCACCATAACAGAATTGATACCAGTGCTGGTCACAGTATAAGTAGTGGTGCACCCAGTACACACTGTGAAGTTGTTGGTGTTAGGTAGGGCATCCAGCCATAGAAACCATGGCAGAACAGACAACAGGAGCCTGGTGCAACCCTGACCTTACTAACTCTGGTCAAACCAGCCAACCCATACCTGCATGGAAAATGGACATTTGATGATGCTGATGACGATGACAACGAAGTAGTAGTAGTAGTACACATGCATACATATATGTACATATGTGTGTGCACACATGTACATGCATGCATATATACATAAATGTAAAGCTAAAGCTGGCATTCCTTTGACTTATTCAGCTGCTACTGGCTAGGAAACTTAAGGCCAACACCTTTTGGTTTGCTCATTTGTTTCCTCATACTTCTTCTTTGATGCTATTTTGCTTTCAAACTTGGCTTGAATATAAATTAAGGTAAAGTCTACCTTGTCTAGGAACAATTTACTGGCAGGCCTAGTGTGTTTTTTTCTGCATTCACTTCACAATTTTAAATGTAAAATGATGAACATGCTGTGATATATAGTTTACTTATTACAGTTTATTTGTTTCAGGTTCTTGCACAGAATGTTTACCATTGAACAGAAATTATCTTGGCTGGGAGGGAAAAGGCATAGGAAAGTCGTTGGTCTTTTTATGTATTCAAAATATTTTCACCTTATTCTTGCTTATTTTGGTTGAGTCATCAGTTTTTGAAAAAATTGTCTATTCATTAAAACTGTTGTGCTCAAGAAACAAAATTCAGACTGTTAAAGATGTCAATGGTACAACTATTGATAATGATGTGGCTGCTGAACAAGTGCGAGTAGAGAACTACTATGAACTTCATAAAGATGTAATTGTGGTAAAAGATGTTTCAAAGTTGTATGGCTCATTTATGGCTGTAAACCATATTAGTGTTGGAATCCCTGCTGGAGAGTGTTTTGGTTTACTTGGGATCAATGGGGCTGGTAAAACATCCACTTTTAAAATGCTGACTGGTGATGAACGAATTTCCAGTGGAATGATTTATATCAATGGTGTTAGTCTGAAGACTAATATACGACAGGTAAACAATTTTTTGTTCAGTTTTCTGTAGCTTATGACTTTTATTAACTATAAATGATTTTTTTTTTATTAGTCCTGGCAGAATCATTAGCACACTTGGGTTCAAATTCTGCTGAGGTCGACTTTATCTTTTCAAGATCAATAAAATAAATACCAGTCAAGTACTGAGGTTGATATAATTGACTTCCCCCTCCCCTCAAAAACTACTGGCTCTGTACCAGAATTTGAAACCATTAGTTATAAAAGATTTTTGACTGCACTGTCTTAAATATTTTACCATCATTTGAATATTAGATGCAGGTTGTTAGTTATTTCAAATCCTTGTCACCCTCTTGTGTTATTTCTGAGATTTTATTGAGTGAGGTAATTGTTTAACTAAACTATAGAAGATTTTGTGGACTTGCATTGCTGAATTCAAGCCCTATCATGAATACTGCTTGGAAAGTATTTCCTTGGTGTGATTTAGATTAACCCTTTAGCATTCAAACCAGTCATATCTGGCCAAAATATTCTACCTGTTTTATACTCAAACTAGCCAAATCTATCCCTCTCACAAACCCTACAATATCAGTCTAAAAATTAAGTTACCTCATCAAAATCTCAAAACTATGAGATAATGCAAGATTAATTCAAAACAATGTGAATAAATAAGCATTACTTTTGATGAAATAATTTGAATGCAAAAGGGTTAATTATCTGTTGCTGGATATATGTAATTAGGAACAACCAAACAATTTCTATGTACTTAATTTTTAGACAAATAAATATTGATTTTATTCATTTTTGTATTTTTTTTGCAAGGTTCAAGATGTGAACTCATGTCTTGAAACATGATCTGTTGTATCTCAGGAGAACTGTTATACCAATAATAAGCATTGTGCATATGTTAAACATATGCAAAGTGCTTATTGTTGGCATAACAGTTTAGTATAACCCTTTAGCATTCAAATTTTTCTCTCAAATGTAATGTTTGTTTATTCCCATTGTTTTGAATTAACCTGACATTATCTCATAGCTTTGAGATTTCAATGATGTAATTGTTAATTTTACAAGGACCTTGTAGGGTAGGTGTAAGAAGCTGGACATGGCCAGTTTAAACGCTAAAGGGCAACAGATTCGGGGGTGATGTTAAGTCCCCAGTGTTCAACTGGTACTGATGTCATTGACTCCGAAAGAATGAAAGGTAAAGTCAATCTTGGTGGAATTTGAACTCAGAACATAAAGACACACAAAATTCTGTAACCATTTTGCCCAGCATACTAATGCTTCTACAACTCACCACCTTGCGGTCCAACAAAATATTGATTGATTGAAGCATATGCAATGTTAAAACTGATTGAGTTAGGTTCTCTTGCTCAAATAGGTTTTCTATAGTGTATAGACAAATCAATGTAATAGGGAGACATTGGGTTAGTAATTATAAATTCATACTTAAAATCATGTTTCTACTTAGAATCAAATACTAAAGTTGTGAGATTCTGATGAATATTAAAAAATTATTCTGCTTTAAGCACGCCATATAACTTTAAGCACCCCTCATAACTTTTTAATTCTTAGGAATTTTCTGAAAATTTTTGCTAAATAGTGTTCTATACATGGGAAATCATATGATTTGCCACCCCCACCCCACCAAAGACTTTTTTGATGTGTGATTTAAGGGCTATTTAGCTGTTATTTTTAGCACATCTTATGACCACCTGATACCCTCTTCATTTGTTTGTCATTCTGATGTATTGATGTTTTTCAATATCTTTCTTCCTATAAACACATTTAATAGTCTATTGCTGGGATTTAAGCAAAAAAAAAAATTGTGACTGTCTATATTTTAAACTGATTTTTTAAAAACGTTCAAAAAATTTAAAAGCAAAAAAATATTTTTCAAAATTTGAAAAAGTAAGAAAATTCTTTTTCCTTAGTCAAAAGAATTCGCATGTGTTAAATACAAATTTGTAAAAATTTTCTGATAATTCTTAAAACTAAAAAAATCACATGAATTCCACCAATTATTTCTTGATATTAATTTCCAATTTCTCTTTTGTAGATTCAGCGTTACGTAGGCTATTGTCCTCAATTCGATGCTCTTATTGAATGCTTGACTGCTCGTGAGATTTTAAATATGTTTGCCTTAATACGAGGTGTTCCACAAAAGATAATTCCACAAACAGTTAATGATCTGATTGAAGAATTGATGCTTCAGAAATATGCTGATAAACAGGTGAAAACATACAGGTGGGTTTTGATATATCATACTTTGTCTTATATATTGATAGCCTTCAGAATAAAAAAAATGTCTTTTCATTTAGACATTATAAACAAAGCAAAATATTTGTGAATAGTTATGCTTATATATACCTTTGAGAGTTTCTATATGTATTTATATTGCATTGCACCTAGCTGTTTATATTAATTTTTTATATATGCATTAGCAGTCTGCTAAATCATCCATAGATTTTTATGGTAAATGCATATATGCTGACAGACAGAATTGCACGATATCTGCCAAATGGAAATAGGAAAAATGAAATGTTTAGTTTAAGGAATTCTCAAATCAGCAGTGGGGCAATTATATCCCCTGTTAGCATGTGTGTATATGTGCTTTTTCTACAATATTAAGAACATTTTAGCTCTTATTTTTAGCAATGTAGGTGTCTGGATACTCCTAGTCACATTAAGTTACAATTGCATTCTTCCTTTATGGTATCACATGGCATCTAGCTGTTTATATTTTATTTTATATATATGTGTGTGTGCGTATCTAAATGAGTTTTTATATACTTTTGCCCTCCATTGGTTACAATGATGAGGGTCCCTGTCTGTTTGTGAAATTAACATGCAAGGGACTGAGCACTCGACCAACATGGGTACCCTTAATGTAACTCTCAGGGAGATTCATTGTGACACAGAATGTAACAAGGCTGGCCTTTGAATTACAGGTACAACTCGTCTTTGCCAGCTGAGTGAACTGGAGAAATAAAGTGTCTTGTTCAAGTATACATGCTGCCAGGACTTGAACTCACAGCCTTTTGTTTGTGAGTCAAATAACCCTAACGATCATGTGTCTGAGTTTTTATATACTCTTTTACTTGTTTCAGTCATTTGACTGCGGCCATGCTGGAGCACCGCCTTTAGTCGAGCAAATTGACCCCAGCACTTATTCTTTGTAAGCCTAGTACTTATTCTATCGGTCTCTTTTGCCAAACCGCTAAGTTACGGGGGACGTAAACACACCAGCATCGGTTGTCAAGCGATGGTGGGGGGACAGACACAGACACACAAACACACATATATACATATACATATATACGACGGGCTTCTTTCAGTTTCCGTCTACCAAATCCACTCACAAGGCTTTGGTCGGCCCAAGGCTATAGTAGAAAACACTTGCCCAAGGTGACACGCAGTGGGACTGAACCCGGAACCATGTGGTTGGTAAGCAAGCTACTTACCACACAGCCAGAGTGTTTTTATATGCATGATTTAGAGTTTTTATATTTGGCTGCTATGAATAAAAATGTTTTGAAAAATGAACTTTCTGAGAATTTGTACAGTAGCAATGATATTGGAAGTTCTGCAACAAACACAAGGAGACACATTCTTATAAGGAATTGATCAAAGTATATATACATGCTAAATCTTATAATAATTCTGCTTGATCCTCCATTACTTGGCCTGTTCGTAACGCTTTCATATGGTTATCTGAAAGGGAAGGAGAAAGGGGAAGGGAGGGAGAGGTGGTGGTGAGAGAAATGTATAATTTTTTTTTTCCTCCATTACTTAGCTTATCTGCAGTGCTTTTCCATGATTAGTTGAAGGGAAAGGCAAAGAGTGAGAGAAAAAGGGGGAGAAAGGAAAAGGAGAGAGAAAAAGAGGGTAAGGTGGAGAGTGAGAGAGAAAGAGGTAGAGTGCTGTGTATCAAGTCTGTAAAATTGTGCATAAAATATATATATATATAGGCGCAGGAGTGGCTGTGTGTTAAGTAGCTTGCTTACCAACCACGTGGTTCCGGGTTCAGTCCCACTGCATGGCACCTTGGGCAAGTGTCTTCTACTATAGCCTCGGGCCGACCAAAGCCTTGTGAGTGGATTTGGTAGACGGAAACTGAAAGAAGCCTGTTGTATATATATGTGTGTGTGTGTTTGCGTGTCTGTGTTCGTCCCCCCACCATTGCTTGACAACCGATGGTGGTGTGTTTATGTCCCCGTAACTTAGCGGTTCGGCAAAAGAGACCGATAGAATAAGTACTAGGCTTCCAAAGAATAAGTCCTGGGGTCGATTTGTTCAACTAAAGGCGGTACTCCAGCATGGCCGCAGTCAAATGACTGAAACAAGTAAAAGAGTAAAAGAGTATATAAAGTGCATTAAGTAATCATCATATTCCAATTTCCTTCACTTTTCAATGAGTAACAGATGAGTGACTATTTTTTGACACAGACACAACATACGCTACGTTTTCAGATTTTTTAAGTAAAGTTTTCAGAAATGACCCATTAAGTTTATCATTAATTCTGTGAAACATTCACAGGTCCTGCTAGGATCATTTGTGTATTGGTATTCATTTCACATCTGCCACAGAAATTATGAAAAGATAAAGGAAATAAAAGTTATGAAATAGTATAAAGAGTTATAACAAGCTAAAGAAAGGCATGATTAAAATAAAGACTCACCTTGTCATTAGGATCTTTAATGGGAAAATATTTTCCTTTTTATTCAGGACACTTAACTTTACTTAAAGTGTATTTTTAGTCTATTCATGAGAAGTTTTAACATTTTCATAAAATACACCATTTTGAGCGTGGCCGTTGCCAGTACCGTGTGACTGGCCTACGTGTGGGTGACACGTAAAAGCACCCACTACACTCTTTGAGTGGTTGGCGTTAGGAAGGGCATCCAGCTATAGAAACCCTGCCAAATCGGATTGGAGCCTGGTGTAGCCATCTGGTTTCACCAGTCCTCAGTCAAATCGTCCAACCCATGCTAGCATGGAAAGCGGACGTTAAACGATGATGATGATTTAATTATTTCTCTTGTTTGTGGACACAGCGGTGGCAACAAGAGGAAGTTAAGTACAGCTGTGGCTCTGATTGGTGATCCCCCTGTTGTCTTATTGGATGAACCTACAACTGGCATGGATCCAGGAACCAGACGGAATCTATGGAATACTCTTATAAAAGTGAGGGATACTGGACGAACATTGATTTTGACATCACACAGGTAATTACCGGCTCTTTTTCAAATAGCAAAAACATAAAACTGTTTGGGTAACATGTTAAATTGCTGCAATTTAATTAACTTGACAGTCACCACTGGTGACTTCATCTGTACTCTGTTTCACAATGCTATGATATTCTTTTACATTCTCCTGTCTTTCTTTTCATAATAGTCCTTCATATTATGAGGGTCTGGTGCTTTGCTGTATTCAAGAAGACTCATCCACATAAAAAACATTGATGTTGGTGCCACATTAAACGCACCTAGCAAACACTGTAATGTGGTTGGCATTAGGAAGGGCACCCAGCTATAGAAATCATGCCAGAACAGACAATGGAGCCTGGTGCAGCCCCTGGCTTTACCAGCCCCTTGTCAAACTGTCCAACCCCTGCTAGCATGGAAAATGGATGTTAAATGATGATGATGCTTCAGTAAAACCTCTTTTTATCCAAGTAATAGTTCATGTCTTAGAACTGTGATGATGCACAGTAATGAGACATGGGCCTTGAATGTAGAGGACTTGAGAAAATTGAAAAGAAATGTAGGTAACATGCTGCAGTGGATGTGTAATTTAAGTGTGCAAGAAAGAAAACTGTGCATATGATATGTATGGATAAGGACAACTTTATAAAGAAGTACTGATTCCTTAATTTGGATGGAGCTTGCAGAAGCTGGTGACCCATAGAGTCATGGGATTAAATGGTGAAAGCTGATTTCAGACTTTGAATCTTCCAGAGGTGAGAAAGGACTGGGATCACTGGTAATATGTGGTCCTTGAGAAGTTTCACTTGCTTCAATGAAACTACGTTCTGGAAGCACTCTGTGTGTGTGTGTGTGTGTGTATGTATATATATCCACAATTGGGCCCTTTGTTCAGTTTCTTCTTCAAAATTTTCTCACCACCCACCATTCCTCTAACTACAGTATTCTGCTGGTGTAATTAAAGTGAATAAAACTACATGCTTCCCCAGCTTTTCCCTGATACAACTTCTTTTTACCAAAGCCATTTCACTTGTTATCCATTTTTCATTCTTAATAGTGTCCTCTCCATCCACAGTTTACATTGATCACCCTCAATCACGTCATCTCTCTCTCTTCTGTACCATTATTACTATTCCGTTGCCTTTCACCTAACTTTTCTCCTCCACCAGCTCATGTAGCATGTCACCCCAACCTATTATCTACCATTCACTACATCCACCTCTTAACCCTACCCAATTTTTACAGTTGTCACCTCCTCTTCCTTGCCATTCCTACTTATCACCTCTCAACATTTGTTCATTATATTCATCCCTTCATCTATCTCTCATTCTCACATATTCTTGTAATCTCTACCCACCCACACTCCCTGTTCTTCTGTCCCTACTCACCTCCTATTTTGTGTGTCCATCTTGACACATCATCAATGCTATTTCTATTTCTTTCCAACTCCACCCTGGCCACTTCTGCTTTCTTTTCTGTAATATGAATAGCTATGTAGCTCTGCTACAGCAAGAAACCTGTTCTGCTCTGGTCCTTTCTATAAACCATCCACCCCATTTCCATGCATAAAGCCACATTCCTCTCTTCTATAGCCCCACTCAGTCAAAAGGGAGCTTAGTCTTACAAGCTACATGGTGCCCTTACTAGTACTGGTGCCACAAAAAAAATGAAAAAATAAAAAAAACACCCAGTATGCACTGTAAAGTGGTTGGTGTTAAGAAAGGCATCCAGCCATAGGATGCCATGTCACAGCAGACATTGGAGCATGATGCAGTCCTTGAACCCATTGGATTCTGTTAACCCATCCTGCCTGTCACAAAGACAACATGGATCCTGGACATTAAATGTTGGTGTGTGTGTGGGTTTGTATTTGCTCACATTTTCAAGTATGTTTGCTGACAGTAAGGGACAGCCTTGTTGTTTATACAGATGGTGTCCTTTGCTTGCGATCCACCACAAAAGGGTCTGCAGGTTTCTTGACATGTTGCATAATGTTTGTTAACAAAAGGCTTATTCAAATCAGGTTGTCTATTTCCAATTTTCAGCATTACTGTGTCTAAGTTTTCTGTTTGATAAACTATAGGATTATTGGATTTCTTGGAGATGAGGGTTGGCATATGGAAGGATATCCAGTTACAGAATCTTTGCTCCTGCAAAATCACATCTGACCCATGCAAAGATGGAAAAGTGGACATCAAAACAATGATGATGATTGTGTGTGTGTGCATTAATTACTGTTGATTTTTTCCATCATTGGCTAATTGACTCTAGATTGAATATAATTTATAGTTAAACTAAGGTTACTTTATTTGACACAGGACCCATTAAAAAAGCTAACTGAAATTATGTGATGGAGCAGTAATGGACTCTTTAGTCCAGTCATAGAAACTGCCATAGTGCTAGTGGCAAAAAAAAAGAAAGTTATATCAATGCTGTAAAGTAAATAATGAGAGGAAGTGCATCAAATTGTAAAAATCATGCCACGGGCAGAGTATGCACAACAACCAAGATTAGGGGTTTTCTCTGTTGTGTGTGTGCACGATATGATGAAGGACCTCAAGTTGTGAGACTCATTTAACCCATACCATCATGGAAAAAATGTAAAATGGTGCTTATTATGAAGGTTGTTACTTTTGGTGATGGTGGTGGTATCACTGGTGATAGAAAGATGAGTCAGTAAAATCGTTTATGCTTATTGTTTTCTCATTTTTTCTTGTTTTTGTTTTTTTCTGGTGCGTACAGAAGACCAATGAGGGCATGTTTCAGAATTGTTCTAATTATTAGTGTATTCATTTCTGACCATTGACAGCACATACGTCTGACACATGGCATGGGTAAACTTTTTGAGTGACAGGGATTGCATAGTAAGGAATAAGAGACTAATTTATTGGATTTCTCTTTGGAAACCAAATATCCGATGAGGCTATGACTCCCAACTGGATTTATTAAAAAACACACACACTCACACATACCAGTGTGAATATGTAATTATAATATTAACACATGCACATCTGATAATGCAATGAAATATCTCTTCTGTAATTCTTTCCTAGAATGCTGTTGTGAACTATATATTTCTCAGTATATATTTTTGATATTTTTCTTTATTTGTCAAGCATGGATGAATGTGAAGCCCTCTGTACCAAGATAGCCATTATGGTCAATGGTCAGTTCCGATGTTATGGAAGTATTCAACACCTTAAGAGCAAATTTGGAGAAGGATACACTCTCATTGCTAAAGTGAAACACCAAGATTCCAATGGAGAACCACCAAACTTATACCCATTAATGAATTTTATTGAAAATTCTTTGCCAGGAAGTACGTTGAATGACAAGCATGAAGGGCTTGTCTATTATCAAATTCCTAAAAATCCAGAGATTTCATGGTCTCAAATGTTTGGGACTTTGGAGCAGGCTAAATACATGTTTAATGTTGAAGCTTATTCTTTAGGTCAAACATCATTAGAGCAAGTATTTATAAACTTTGCTAGATTACAAGTAACACGAACATAACTAACTAATGACATTAATTTAAATAAATATTCCACAAACATACATAAATATTAAATATCACATGTATATTTGCAGTTGTCCTTTCAGTGGTTTGTAAGATTTGTAAATAGTAAAACCGGTTAGATACATATGTATATATAAATGTGTGTGTATTTCTTTGTTTGTGTGTGTATGTGTACTTGAATGAGCATACATATATAGTTAAAGGAAATAGATATATAATTATTTTACAGTAATGTGTTTTGAATTAAATGCAAAGCTCATTTGAAGTTATAATGCACTTTTGCTCTAGAACTTAATTCCTCTATTGTATCAATCATTAATTTAATAGTTTGTACTATAAAGAAATTGTGACTAACAAAATTTTTCAAATTAATTTTTTTATAGGCACAGGTGTGACTGTGTAATAAGTTTGCCTTCCAACCACTTGGGCAAGTGTCTTCTACTATAGCCTTGGGCTGATCAGAGCCATTGTGAGTGGATTTGATAGACATAAACTGAAAGAAGCTTGTTGTATATATGTGTGTGTGTGTGTGTGTGTGTTTGTTTGTCCCCCACTACCCCACTGGTGTTGGTGTATTTACATCCAATAACTTAGTAGGTCAGCAAAAGAGACCAAAAGAATAAGTACCAGGCTTGAAGAACAAATAAATACTGGGATCAATTGATTTGACTAAGAAACTCTTCAATGCAGTGCCCCAGCATGGCCACAGTATAATCACTGAAATAAGTAAACAGTAAAAGATTTACATTAACTTTACGTATGATTCCCTCCTCCTCAGTAATAATAATAATAACATCCTTAAACAATACTTATTCAAGGACCTTTTGAGCAGGATCTGAAGAAAATTCCAACTGGGCCCCACCTGCAAGGTCATGCGTGGTTCATCTTGATATGAGATCACCATGTCGTGCACATTTGGTTGTGATGCATGGACCTGGTGTACCCTTATCAGGCGGGTAGTCATGATGGGTATACAGGGTTTCATATATTTTACCCCAGTGTCATTTTGATGGCATGCACTGCTCTCTCATTCAATAATAATAATAATAATAATAATAATAATGATTTGGCATGGTTTCTATGGCTGGATGCCTTTCCTTGTGCCAACAACTTTACACTGTGTACTGGATGTTTTTTGGGTTTTTTCTCAGCTAAGCAATTAAAAATGTTGGTTTCAAATTTTGGCACAAGGCCAGAAATTTCAGGGGAAGGGGTAAATTGATTATTATTAGGTGGTGGCTGTAGCAGGATGTCTAGACCTTGGGTCATCTTTAAGACTCACCCTACCCCTCTTGAATTTAGTTTCCCACTTTTGTACAGTTGATAAAGCTGGAGCATCATCCCTTTATGTAGAAACCATGTCAGCATGGATGTCTTTGGGGACTAACCCCTTTTTCTACAGACATTTGATAACCCCACAATACCAAATTTTATCCATTTTCACAAATGTTTCTCGTACCACTTTTTCAAGTCCTCAATTCTGTATCCAATATAGGCCTATCTGGAAAGAAAGAAATACAGTTAGCATCAGTAAAGGTTGAATTTAATGCATACCAAGTTTAATTACTGTATGATAAATCCTTGAACTTTTCAGCCCACCTTTGTATGAAATTTCAGATATAGAATACGAATAGGAGTGCTATGGTATTAGGATTGCTTTAACTTTTATACATTCAAAAGTAAAAGCATTATAGGTGTATTTGTTTCATCAAGGAATCAAAACAAATCACAAACCTGGTTTGCCATAATTATATTTCCTATTCTATGACACAAGGTACAAATTATAAACTCATTTCAAGTCTTTCTCTTAACTTACTACTAGTTTAATTTCTAATCTTAAAATGTGAGACTAACCTGTATTCTGATACTTCACTGAAAGTATATAACTGTCGTGCATGATATTTCATTATCATTTATTATTGTCGTTGTTTTTTGCTCCCCCCCCACCTTTTTTGTTCTCAAATTCCACTGAAGTCAACCTTTGCCTTTCATCCTTTCAAGGTCAACAGAATAAGTACCAGTCGAGCACTGGGGTTGATGTAATCAACTATCCAACTCCCCATAAAACTTCAGGCCTTGTGCCTATTATTATTATTATTATTATTATTATTATTAGGTTCATCAAACTTTCAATAGTTTCACATAATAACATTTATGATGATCTTGACTCAACTACAATTCTTAAATTAAAAAATAAAGACAAATAAAACTAAATGGAAAATACTAAATCCCAAATGGCCAAGTGGTTAAGCTGATCACTTAAAAAGACCTTGATAGCAGGTTCAATATATTGCATGACACCTTGGGAAAGTGTCTTTCTATCATAGCCTTAAGTTGACTAATCAGCTGTGACGGAAATTTAGGAGACAAAAACTGCGTGGAAGCCTGCCGTATGTATGTACATATTGTATGCTTATGCATGTGTGTATATATACATATATCTATAGATATATGGTGGACCCTCCTGTTGTAAATGACAGATGAGGTTTCCACAACTTCTTGCTGAACAATCTCCACGGATGGTTTGTTTATAATGATCAAATGTTTGTACTGTACATTAGCTCACCCAGCTCTCTCAGATCAACATTGCCTGTACAGGTGCACAGTGTGCCATGTCATACGTGGATGTGATTGCAGAGCAATGTGAGACAAAGTAATTTTCTCAAGAAGTCAATGCACTGTTCGCTACCAGTCTGGGAATCAAACCCACAATCTTTCAATGCAATCATGAGTGCAATACCCTACAGCTAGGCCACCGTGCCTCACCATATGTGTGTATGTGTATGTGTGTGTGTGTGTGTGTATGTGTGTGTGTGTTAAAGAGAGTGAAAAAGAGTATGTGTATCTTTCAATGGTGTACATAGGAAAGGAGGATATAAGTCTCTGTGAGCAAAAATTCATGATATTTACTTCTAATTCTTACCACCAGAAATGTCTGGTACCAGATATTGTCCTGTTAAAAACACATGTAACACTAATGTTCACCATTACAACATAAAATAAATGAATAAATAAATACCACTGAGAGAAAATTAAATGAATCTTAACTCTGCCATATATTCTAATCAGTATTTACTACTTGTTAACAGGAAGGAATTTCAACAGCTCCTTTATAGGATCCAGTTAGCTGAAGACATCATCAGGAGGAACCACGTCTGGTTTCGGCCCCTACTCCTCTACCGTTTTGACGTGGCGGGGCCCCTCCTTTCGGAGGTGTCTTCAGCTCTGGTGTTGGGTGCATGTCTTCTTTCTTCTATTCCCTGGCCTCTTCGATGCAGCATCAACAAATGATGTTTTACCCATTCTTTTCTAAATGTGTTATTATTGATGCTGTATTTGTTATAATAAAGAAATTGTTATTGTTGTTGTTCTGCTTGTTTGTATCTATAGAATGAGAGGAGCCAATTAAACGTTTAGGATGAAAACAAAAATTCATCATGCCTAATCGTAATCATTATCCGTTAACGTCCATTTTTTCCATGCTGGCATGGGTTGGACAGTTTGACAGGATCTGGTAAGCCAGAGAGCAGTACTGTGCTCCATATCAGCATTGGTATGGTTTCTATGGCTGGATGCCTTTCCTTGTGCCAACAACTTTACAGTATGTACTGGGTGTTTTTTTTGGTTTTTTTCATGCCACCCCAACACTAGTGGAATTGTCAAGCAACTTGCAAAATAAGAAAGAACATAAAAAAGGGTAAGGGGAAAAGTCCTCTCAATTAAGTAGGGGAGTATACAAAATGTATTCAGGGAAGATTCCTCAGTGTGCAGGTATGATCTCTGAATATTTAAGACTAAAAATATGTAATCCCTTCTGTGAAAATGTTAAAGTGTTTCTTGTGGGGAATTTAAGCTATTGCATCAAGCAAAATGAATGCCTTAGGAAAGCTCCCTAGATAGCAGTGCTAGATTAACGATTCAGTAAAATAAGGACATGCTTAGGGCATCAAGGGAAAGGATGCAGCAATTAAATGGAAAATGGTTTATGGTACAAAAGAAATCAATTTAAACTTGCTAAAATAATATTCAAAGGTGTTTATATAGGCGCAGGAGTGGCTGTGTGGTAAGTAGCTTGCTTACCAACCACATGGATACTGGTAGAATGTGTCATATAAAACATCTTTTTCTCTTAGCCTTCTTAACAAAAAATTGTACATCGCAAGTTATTTCATGTTAAAGTTGTCGTATTTCTGTAATTTCAACCAATCACTGACGTCTATTCAGCTGAATACAGTTACTGCTGTTTTTGTAAACAATAATTTTTGCTGGTGTCAAGAGTGTTATTCCCTGTTTAATTATTCCCTAGTAAGGGTTTAGGGTTAGGGTTCGGGTTTTAGAGTTAGGGTTTTAGGGTTAGGGTTATGGTTATGAGTTATAGGGTGTTAGGGTTATGAGTGAGGTTATGGCAAAAATAATCATAACCCTAACTCTAAAACCCGAACCCTAACCCTAAAACCCTAAAGCTAAAACCAGTACAAACGCACGAAGGATGTCATAAATAAAAGTACCACCGATAGTTGTTGACAAACTACGTCACTAATTTTATTCAAGGGAAAAGATCCCATGACACCGTTAGACCATGTTGTTTACATTCCACGGCAGTTTATTGTTTTCACCTCAATAGACGTCAGTGATTGGTTGAAATTACCGAAATACGACAATTTTTTACATGAAATAACTTCGAATACAAACATTTTATCTGTTCTATAACACAAAATATACAAGTATACGAAGTTTGAAAGTGTTTCGGTACCAAAAACACTACATAAAACAAAAATGATAAGTGTTGCCCGTCAAATCAGAAAGATCCTCTATCACTCATGAAAACCTACCACACACTCGTGACATTATTTGAAGGCGGCGTGCTGGCAGAATCGTTAGTGTGCCGGACGAAATGCTTAGCAGTATTTCGCCTGTCGCTACGTTCTGAGTTCAAATTCCACCGAGGTCGACTTTGCCTTTCATCCTTTCGGAGTCGATAAATTTAGTACCAGTGAAACACTGGGAGTCGATGTAATCGACTAGTCTCCTTCCCCACCCCAAAATTTCAGGCCTTGTGCCTATAGTAGAAAGGATTATTTGGAGTAAAAGCTTCTAGAAGAAAGTGGGTTTATGTCGCCTCACAAAGTGGCAAGATAAATTTATCACAGAATCAGTTCTCTTAAGCCTTTACAGAATAAAGAGCGACTTTTACAGATATATTTTATAAGTGACGGTAAATAAGACCTGCCTGGACACAAGACTAGTACTTACTTTAAAACTGCAAGAAATGCTTCATGAAAAGAATTATGTCAGTGTGCTTTGGACTTTTAAGTTGTTATCGGTGTTAAAAAAAAAAAAAAAAACAGTTGGAGAACATGTTCGTCGATTTTATTGCTCTTGAATGTAATGAAATGGCAAATGTGGTTAGATAACAAGATATTGTTTTGAAGTATCATGACTAGCATCGAGAAACTCCTCGTTCATACGACGCTTTACAATTCTTGCTTTTGTAGACGGAGACGAATACTACTTTGGTATATATATCATATGTCGATGGAATCACTTCTTTCAGAAAAAAAAAATCCTGTCAGGACTTTATATTTATCTTATAGTGCGTTTGTTTTTAAATGACTTGAAAATAGGAAAAGACAACATTAAATAGAAAAAAAAAAAATGAATGGCCCACTAAACTCAAACCTTCTCCCCCTCAGATGCATACAGTTCTCAAACTTTAAACACATAAACACACTATACGATCATGTAATCAGTATAGGGAGGAGATACGCCACTGTGGAGGTGCGCTTCACAACGGAGGAGGAAGCAATAAAGCACTCCACCAAGGCAATAAGGACAGAGGAATGGGTGGCCAAGGTGCGAGTGAGTAAGGTGCCATCCGAACTGAAACTTTAAACACATAAACACACTATACGATCATGTAATCAGTATGCGTGCGCGCAACCACCGGAAGTTGTTGCGTACAAGTACCGAAAGATCGCCGTCCTTGAACAAGACATTATTTCACGTTGACCCAGCCACTCAGCTGGCAAAAATGAGTAGTAACAGCTTTGGCTTATTCTGTGCCATGCTGAATCTCCCTGTTAAGGGTACGTGTGTCTGTGGAGCGCTCAGCCACTTGTATGTTAATTTCACTAGCCAGCTCTCCCGTTGATCGGATCAACTGAAAACCTTGACGGAGTGCCAGCTATTTCTAACAATAGTTGCTATATTACTGAATTGCAAGAAAGAGACCTGCCTCACACTTATTTATGTGGCTTTTGCAGCAAATTTACCCTGAGATTGAGTCCATAATATCATCAGAAATTCCATATATCACAAATGAGTGAGAGCTTTATGAAATTGCAAAATCGAACATAGTTTATCATATTTGTAATTACCCCAACTCAATTGCTCCTTGCATGAAAGACAAGTGTACGAAATATTATCTCAAGAATTTCATTTATGAAACGAAAACTGGTGACGATGTATATTCATCATACAAAAAAAAGAAAAACACAAGATGGAGATTTTGAAACAAACATTGGTCAGCTTGTAATTAGCAATCAAATGGATGGTGTCTCATTTAAACTCTTTTACTCTCCGACATTCAATGCTAACATATACGTAGAATACTGTAATTCCAAATCAATCGAGTACATTCTAACGCTGTAATGTTCAATCTCCAACAGACAATTCAAAATACAGTAACACGGTTCCAGATGGGGCGATATATTTGTAGCTATGAGGCTTTTTGGAGAATATTTAGTTTCACCTTATTCATGAACGAGATCCTCCAGTACAACATCTGGCTTTTCATTTCGGGAATAGATAAAGAATATCTTTAACTGTAGAAACTAGTGCTCACCAATTCTCAATTCCAAAGGAAACTACATTAATAGATCTTTTCAGACCTAGCCAAAAAGACTCTTTCACTGAAACATTGTACTAACAGTTCCAATATCCAGGGCTCACCCTGAAAGAGGACCCTCTCCCTGGACGTTTTCTACTGCTGTCTGTCTCTGGCCAGTCTATATTTGTTCTCCTTGATGGTTCTTATGATGTCGTTGACTCTCGAGTGCAATCGAATCTGGGCATTCCGAAACAGTCAGGTGATAGGTACTTCTTTTCTTCCCCGCCCCAAGAACATTTTCCTCAACTTTGAACCGATTGTAATTGAGGTTGCTGATAAATATCTGGATAATTCTTGGTGTTTAATAATCCATATTCTTTTTTCTTTCGGATTCCAAGTCAATTTTTCCCCACACTAATGTCTAATTTGATAATTTTCAAGTTTCAAAAAATGGGGTAAAATGAGTAATGAATTGTTCCAATAATTTCTTCTCATTGACTGCATGGTGTATAAATATATCCCGAACAGACAAGCTCCAGCAGATCATTAAGAAGCTATATAGAATATTTAGTAAATTTTCAGATTAACATCCGCACGATTTTCACTAGGGGGTTAGGGTTACGGTTAGGGACGGAATTCCCTAACCGTAACCGTAACCCTAACCCTGACCCTAAAACCCTAACCGTAGTGAAAATCGTGCCGGTGTTAATCTGAAAATTTACCGAATATCTTATGTTGAGTTTTTAGATTTAGTAGAGTTTCCTTAATTTCATGTCATTTTCCCCTGATCTTCTTTCATTTGACTTAGATGTTAATTTTTTTTTCCTTTTCTGATCTTGATGTCTGGGGATGGATATTGATGTATGAGTTTGTGTTTCGGAGAATTGAAGCGGCAAATTTACCTTATCTTAGTTCATTTTGCCCCAGCCAAATTTGTCTTGTATATGCTCAAAGAGAACGGCGATAATTTTCAGAAATAGTGATCAGGTTATGTTATAATACTTTTAATGCATTTAAGGATGGCCATTTGCTTAGCTGACAGTTTTTGTAAGGTAGTGAACATTTGTAAAAAAAAAAAAAAAAAAAAAAAAAAAAATCTGTTAAAAAATACAGTAAAAGCTCCTCGTCCCCACCACCGGGTTCAAATATAAATTTCGATTCTACACAAAAAATAGTAATAGGGTTAGTGTAAAGATTGGAGGTTCGGATTTACGATTAGGATTTAGGTTTTATAATAAGTTAAGGGCTAGTTTTTAGGTAAGTGCTTGGGGTTAAAATTTAAGGTTGGGATTTGTTGTTAGTACTTAAGATTAGGGTTTCGGGTTATTGTTTCAACAAAAATTAGGGGATCGAAAAGATTTGAATTTGTGAAATATTTTTTTGCAGGATCGAACTTGCATATGTTTAAAAGAGGAGTGGCTGTGTGGTAAGTAGTTTGCTTACCAATCACATGGTTCCGGGTTCATTCCCACTGCGTGGCAACTTTGGCACTTTGTGAGTGGATTTGGTAGACGGAAACTGAAAGAAGCCTGTCGTATATATGTATGTATATATATATATATATATATATATATATATATGTGTGTGTGTTTGTCCCCCCCTCCCATCGCTTGACAACCGATGGTGGTGTGTTTACGTCCCCGTAACTTAGCGGTTCGGCAAAAGAGACCGATAGAATAAGTACTAGGCTTCCAAAGAATAAGTCCTGGGGTCGATTTCCTCGACTAAATGCGGTGCTCTAGCATGGCCGCAGTCAAATGACTGAAACAAGAGAAAACAAAAAAGAAAAGAAAAAAACAAAACAATACGTAGTGTACTTAATCCGAAACTTGAGTGTCCCCCCCCCTACCTCCACCAAAGGTTTACGGTAAATTTGGTCCAAATTTACCGGGTTTACTTATCTAGTTATATAAGTTACATAAATTGCTTTGCGACGCTATCGTTAATTTTCCTGCAATGTCCGGTATTTCAGCTAGCATAATACAGTATGTATGAATATTAGGAGCACCATCCCATTAACTGTTTATTAAAATTGGCAAAATAAATGAAAATAGTTCTGATATCTGGTGATTAATACCTGCAAAAAGTCCCATGTTATTGATATCTATTTTACCGGCTGTGGATGGATTGATTGATAAATTTGATTGCAGCAGAAACTGAGCTCAGAATAGAACGCGGATCTTGTTCAAAACGGGGGCACCAGTATTTTCTTAACGAAACACTCTGAAACTTGGGACACTGGTAGAATGTGTCATATAAAACATCTTTTTCTCTTAGTCTTCTTAACAAAAAAAAACGTACATCGCAAGTTATTTCATGTTAAAGTTGTCGTATTTCTGTAATTTCAACCAATCACTGACGTCCATTCAGCCGAAAACATTAAGTGCTGACTACGTAAACAAACGATTCTGGCGGTGATAAAATTATTATTTCCTTGTCAAAAAATGGCTGAAGCATATTGGGTTAGGGTTAGGGTTAGGCAGTAGCTAATAAACCTTTCATACAGTTCAGGCAGATGTTAACGAAATAAACACGCGTGAAAGAAAATGAAAAAAAGCAAATATTGTACACATACAGTTCAGGCAGATGTTAACGAAATTATAAATGGAGATTAAATACGCTTTACACCGCTTAAACTGCCAAAGGAGTAAGTATAAACAGCTGAATACTTGTCAGTGATTGGTTGAAATTATCGAAATAAGACAATTTTTTACATGAAATAAATTCGAATACAAAATTTTTTTTCTGTTCTATAACACAAAATAGATAAGTATACGAAGTTTGAAAGTCTTTCGGTACCAAAAACACTACATAAAACATTAATGAAAACTGGTGACCCCGTTTTGAACAAGATCCTAGAACGCACCAAACCTTTGGATATTGTGCAACATTTTGTCCTCTTATCTATCCACTAATTATTGGCATACCTACACAAACGCGCCCCACCAACTTTGTTTCTTCATTACCCTAAAAAAAAATAATAAATAATAATATTCTACAAATACCTTTCAGTTGGTTTAGAATGCGATTATAGTGGAAATTAATGAGGGAAAAAAAATTGGTGGGCACGTATGAATACATACTAGCACACATAAAAACAGTTTTTTTCAAAAGTTTCATTCTCTGTGTATAATTGTCAATATGTATATGTGCGCGCCCACCTAATTTCTTTTCACATTAAATCCCAATATAATTGTAATCTACACCATCTGATGGTATATGTAGAAAATTTCATCAACAAATCTGAAACAAAGTTAATGGGGTGGGGGCATATTTGTGTAGGTATGCCTAATCATGTTCAAATAAAGTGGCACGGTGGTAGAAATGGTAAGCTTTAAAAATGCTTTTCTACATTTAGCTTTATTCTCTTATAATTGGTGTTCAAATCCCATTTGGAATGTGATTACAAGGCATAGACAGATAAATTCAATATAATCCCTAATAAAATTTGGACTTGTGTCAATAAAATATATCATTAAAGCGATGCTATGACAGAATCGTTAGAGCGTTGGAAAATAACTTGCCATATTTATTCTGTCTCTTTACGTTCTGGGTTCAACTCGTGCTGATGTCAACTTTGCCGTTAACTTCATAGAGGTCAATAAAATGAAATACTAATGTATTGTTGATATCTATATAATCGACCAATCATCTCCCAGCGAAACTACTGGTCTTGGACCTATGTTAGAAAAAACTATATTTAAGTTAGATTAAATATGGGCAATGTATTTTTATGTATCAAAAAATCTTAATTAGTTGAATGACATCGTGTAGATAAACAAAACATAACAAATAAGTAGATATTAGAAAGAAAGAAAAAAGTTTATTAAAAAATTTATCTACTTTCTAAGCGACAACAAATAAGTGATTGTGTCACACACTCCAATCTGGTGTAAAACCTGGCTCAGTTTGGAAAGCATGCAAACTGATTTCACATAATCATGAGAAGAAGAATGGATCCCGAAATCCGCAGGTTTGTATTCATAATATATATTTCCGTATTGATGTTCAGTAAAAGCCAGCAAACTAACTTTTATTGTATATAATTAAATAAATAACGCAAAATTAAAATGATCATAACTTTTAAAAGTATCTTAATTCTTTACGATCCTTTAAGAATGACATAACAAGAGCGGGATACACTCTGAATTAATCGTACATAATTTTGCTTTAATTAATTGATCGATTAGTTAATTATTCTTTTTTAGTAGAATTTATTAAAATTAAATGAAGATCTAATACTTCCGTAAAGTACCGACATAATTATTAACGTGCAGTTAGTGCGAGCCGAGTTGATTTATTTATTTTATATTTAATCAGTGAAAAGAAACAAAGTAAGTTACATTTATTCAATATCAAATGAATTAGTTTTTAAAATGTTGCATCGTTTCTTATCTTCTCCTGTCACTTATCAAATTAATTTAAGAATTTTATTCTTTATAAGTTCTTTACTTTTGCATGTAGTAGGATTGGTGATAACTTTCTATCCGGTTATTGCATTAACTGGTGCCTGTCCAGGATAAAACTCGTTTTATTTTCAAGGATATAGGAAATATATATATATATATATATATATATATATATATATATATATATATATATATATATATATATATATATATGTATATATATATACAGGGTGTCCACAAAGTCTGGGTACATGGGATTAACACATACTTTAAGAAATTATTATTTCTTATATTTAATTGTCTATGTTATAATATTATTTACTCCATGTACCCAGACTTTGTGGAAACCCTGTATATATATATATATATATATATATATATATATATATATATATAAATCTTGTTTAAGTCATTGTACTGCGACCATGATGAGGAACCGCCTTGAAGGGTTTTACTCGAACGGAAACTGAAAGAAGCCCGTCGTATATATATGCATATATTTGTGTCTGTGTTTGTACCCCCCCACCCCCATCCACCATCGCTTGACAACCGATGTTGGTGTGTTTATGTCTCTGTAACTTAGCGGTTCGGCAAAGAGACCGATAGAATAAGTACTAGGTTTACAAAGGATAAGTCCAGTGGTCGATTTCTTCGACAAAATGACTGAAACAAGTAAAAGAATATATATATATATATATGAGAGGGAGAGGGAGAATGTTATGGCTGGTTCATAGTGTTACCCAGTATTTTGCGTCCATAAAGCGCTTAGATTTGCACATCTCATCAGACCCTAACGGCTGATGGCCTATAATCTTTCTTCAAAAGAAAAAACAAAGCCCTACAAACAGGCCATTACTAACTGTTCTATGCTTTTCTTTCGAATTTATGATTTACTGAGGATCTATGTTTATTTCTTTATATTATGTGTGTCCGTTGAGATGTAGAAATACTCAGGTTGGTATCCGAGGGCGCAGTAAGCCTGTTGGAAGTTAGGGACCCCTGGTCTTTGTCTAGGCATTCCTCTATGAGAAGGC
The DNA here is from genome assembly GCF_046866305.1 of Octopus bimaculoides. Taxonomy (NCBI): domain Eukaryota; kingdom Metazoa; phylum Mollusca; class Cephalopoda; order Octopoda; family Octopodidae; genus Octopus; species Octopus bimaculoides. Next base: position 110,017,860 of record NC_142932.1, on the reverse strand, counting down.
CAACTCGTAAATAAAATCCCCTGCTCTACTAAGCCGGACATTTTGCACTTTGCTTGTCTCTGGGCTTTTTTTTGTCATCGCGGTGTTTTTCCAAGCCATACTCAACTTAGAACCCTTACATGGCTATTACCGACGCTTGACACTTGTCCTCGATCGTCATGCTCGTCTAACGCATAGACAACCATCGTGTTGGTGCGTGTGGAATTAAAAACTGTTTTAAAGGTATATTTATATATAAGGGCAAGAAGCAAGCCTCATCCACCTTTTTTTTTTCTGTTGTCACTGCTACATTCCCCTCTCATTTGAACTTTACAACTCTAATCCAACTTAAAGCCACTTGGGACACATGTATGCCTGTGTAGGCATGTAGCTTGTGTACATACGCACGGAAACAAATGCATGCATACACACATGCATGCATGTACACACACATGCATGTATAATACAAACATACAATGCATACAAATTGTTAAACCTGTTTGTTTTCAAAACGTCCTTGACCTATTACAAACTGAAATTGATGAAACAAAATCTGAGCTAAGGGAAGTAAGTTAACATTACGAAAAGTAAATAAATAAATAAAATAAAAATCCGTAACGCATCTCGGGCCAAAAAGTTGATGTTTAGTCATTTGTTAGAGTAGGCATTACATTTATTTTGTGTTAATTGTTATAGTAGTTTCATATATCTCATTATTGATTGTGTAGTTCTTGTTCGATTCCTGGACCGCGCTGTATGTTCTGTTCCTGAGCAAGACACTTTATTTCACGTTGTTCCAGTTCACTCAGCTGTAGAAATGAACTGTGACATCACTGGTGTCAAGCTGTATCGGCCTTTGCCTTTTCCTTGGATTACATTGGTGGTGTGGAGAAAGGAAGTTGGTATGGGCGACTGCTGGTCTTCCATAAACAACCTTTCCCGGACTTGTGCCTTGGAGGGTAACTTTCTAGGTGCAATCTGATGGCCATTCATGACCGAAGGGGATCTTTATCCTCTTAGTTTTTCACGGAATAGTTATTGATGTCTCATCATCATCATTTTACGTCTGCCGTCCTTGCCAGCATGCATTGGACAGCTCAGAACAGTTTGTATCAATTCTTCTTGGAAGTCATTATATTCATTGACAGTTAGTCGTCTGTTTAATTTTAACTTATTTTCCTTGCTTACATCTTCCTTTCCCAAGCTGCTTTACAGAGTGTACAGGGTGCATTTTATTATAGTGCCAGCACTATGGAGGTTTAAACAGATGGAATATTCATAGTTAAAACTGACAGGACTTACTGGAGTGGGGAAGTAAATTCAGTGGTGTAGCTGCCTGGGACAGTCATTGAGTTTTGCCACATCCCCGGATCTCCACAGTCCTATAAAAGCTTACATAGCAGGCCTTTAAGTTATGCACCCAAAAAGCATCACCTGGAGTGGATGTCCCCTAGCTACACTGCTGCGTAAATTCTCAAACCAGAGACCTAACCTGAATACTTGCAACAGATTGGATTCCAATAAATGTACCTAAGGTGTCAGTTTGTGGTATTAAATTACGAAACTAAATTAGTCTCCTGCCCAAGTTGGACTTGGTCTAATTTTGAACTTAGAATGCAAAAAGCCAAAACAACTACTGCAAGTTTGACCTTAACCCTTTAACATTTAAACTAGACATATTCAGCCCATATATTCTACCAGTTTTATGTTGAAACTGGCCAGATCCAGCCTCTCACACCTCTCCTACAATGTCATTCTAAAAATAAACAATCGCATCATCAAAATCTCAAGGCTATGAGATAATACCTGATTAATTTTTAAATTAACCGTGTGGATAAATAAGCATTATAATAATAAATTAATCTGAATTCTAAAAGTTTAAAATTTCACCAGTCCACTGTCCTGGGTTGGTACTTTTATATTTACTGATCCTGAAAAGGTGGAGAGCAAACTTTAACTTGACAGGATTTGTACTCAAAATGCAGAGAGTCAGAACAAATACCACAAGGTATTTTATCTGATGCCTTTAAGACTCTGCCAATTCATTGTCTGTTGGTGGTTAATGATTTTATATAGTCTGATATGTGGCTGTTTGTTTGACACTGAATAGATGCAGGTGTGGTTAAGAAGCTTGCTTTCCAACTATGTGATGATGGGTTCAGTCTCACCTTGAGCAAGTGTCTACTACAATAGCCCTGGGCCAAATTCACTATCAAATACACTTGCAAATACACTCAATATCATGTGATGGTTGTAAACGAGCACCACCATCATACAAGTGATGTTTGTTTCTAGTCTTCTAGAAGCAGGTGAGAAGGTTGGCAACAGGAAAATCTGCCTCAAAGAATTCCATCCGACTCGTGCAAGGATGGAAGAGTAGATGTTAAACAATAATGATTCCGACAGCATTTGTAATAAAACACAATGACAAATACAAACAGTTCCAATGTAAATAAGATTGGCTTCTAAAAGCCATGAAACCATGTTTCAACTATTTATAGTGTTGCTCATTTGAAGAAAGTTATAGATTAGCGATACCTTTCCATTTAATAAGCATTCTACGTTTTAGTTGATGCAAGTAAAAAAAAGTGAAAATTCATTTATACTCGGTAACATTAACGTCAACTGCATCAAAATTGATATGATTATCATCATCATTATCATCATCATCGTTTAACGTCCGCTTTCCATGCTAGCATGGGTTGGACGATTTGACTGAAGACTGGTGAACCAGATGGCTACACCAGGCTCCAATCTGATTTGGCAGAGTTTCTACAGCTGGATGCCCTTCCTAACGCCAACCACTCTGAGAGTGTAGTGGGTGCTTTTACGTGCCACCGACATGAAGGCCAGTTAGGAGGTACTGGCAACGGCCACGTTCGAAATGGTGTATTTTACGTGCCACCTGCACAGGAGCCAGTCCAGCAGTACTGGCAACGAACTCGCTCGAATGTCTTTTCACGTGCCAGGAAGGCGACGTTGGTAACGGTCGCGCTCAAATGGTGCTCTGGCAACGATCACGCTTGGACGGTGCTCTTAGTGATTTACTGGTACTGGTGCCATCACGATTTCGCTTTCGCTTGCGCTAACAGGTCTTCGCAAGCCTAGTTTAGTGTTCAATGAAGATGTTGGCATGGGTGCCAGTCTACAAATTTAGTTCGATTTCGATTTCACTTGCCTCAACAGATCTTCGTAAAGAAGGAATGATTAATCACTTCATATTTCTTTTGCTTTTTATACATCATCTACAGAAGCCTGGAAGGTTTAAGTCCTGTAACAAATATCGAATTGGATGGAAAAGAAGTTACTTGTAGAGTTGACGAGTTGAAACAGTTATCTGTGCTTGGAAATGGAAGCTTTGGAGTTGTTTTTGAGATGCAGCATGTACCAACCCAAAAGATTATGGCTGTCAAGGTAGGTATTTAGCATGTAAAAATTGAAATACAAAGCACAAGTAGAGATAATGTATTTATTCAAATATTGCAGAAGGATTGCTTGAAATATGTTTATATATATTTTTATATAAGAAAATAAAATGACAAAAGAAAGAAATAAACGATTATCTTATGAACTTCATTAGCTTACAGTTGTTTTTGCTATAAGATGCAGTGGACTCGGTTAAGTGCTTGAGTAACATCTTATAGCTTTATCAGAGCCTTAGCACTTCATATTCGAGGCTTTGATGAAGCTATAAGGTGTTACTCAAGCACTCAACTACGAGTCCACTGCATCTTATAACTGAAACAGCTCTAAACTAATGAAATTCAAAAGATAATCATTTATTCCTTTGTCATCTTATTTTCTTATTACTGCTCTGTACTCAACTAATGCTTTACTCTGAAGCATATGTGTATTGTGTTCTACATTAGGTTATTAGCCTCATTAAGTGAAATATATATGTGTGTACCTTCAGGCTTTGCCAATACTTTGAATAAATGACATACTATACTTGATGGCTCCAGCACTGATGAGGTTTGTTTTGGCATGGTTTTCACAGCTGGATTCCCTTCCTAATGTCAACCACTTTACAGAGTGAACTGGATAAGATACTGAAAAAATTGGAAATGTCACAAGCTTTTATGCTTCTGCACACAGCTACAGTGTTTTAAATATTATACACATTGTTATTTTAATCTAATGTTTCATGTGTGAATATTGATTCAAGTATATATCTTTTTTTATCTATGTAGCCTTTTATTTTCACAATTGGTTTTGCAGACTTTAAACAGAGCATCTTGAATCTCTACAAATGAGAATTTTTCTGTAACTTTTAACAGGAATCAAACAAGTTATGTTTAAAAATCTGTTATATGCATGCACTTGGCAGCGAATACATGCTACTAACAAAGTCCAACAAAGCAGAAAAGCACATCTTACATTCTCACCTGCTGCTGGTTAGATGATTTTTGTCTGCTACTGAAATAGTTTGTGTTTTTAAGCATATCACATCTATAAGAGAAGCTATCTCTTGATGAATGCTGCTGGAAATTTGCTTTTTTCACAATGTATTTAGAATATGATGCACAGGAGGCCATGAGTTTTGGTTATTTTTTGCTTTATCCTAACTTTTCAGCATTCAGGTTGCTCTGTCAAATATAATGCTTATTTATTCGCATATTTTCGAATTAATTATGCATTATCTTGTAGCATGGAGATTTCAGTGATGTGATTGTATATTTTTAGAATGGTGTTGTTGGTTAGTGTGATCGTTTGGCCAGTTTAAACATAAAGCAGGTAGAATGTTTGGGCTAAATACAGTCAGTTTAAATGTTTTAAAGAAAATTTCTGCTAAGCTAAATACTACTTTTTCTCATGATGAAGAAAATGCCATTGCTTATTTTTATGCCATGTTTTTTTATTTCAAATTCTCTATTTTGCTTGACTTGTGTCATAAACAAGCCACTTTTCACTTCCCCTTTGTATAGTTACCCTGTCTTTGTTCAATTATGACATGTATATAATATCTAAATGCATCCATTTATATTTTTATTGAAAATTTTCTAACGAAGTATTTCAAACTATTTTGTTTATTCTTTCAGAAAATAAAATTCGTTACTTCTGACAAAGATAAAATGAAACGTTTAGTACGAGATTTGGAGATTTCAAAGAAAGTTGATAGTGAATATACTGTGAGATGTTTAGGAACACTTTTCAGTGAGGTATATTTTTTTTATTTTATTTTTGTATTTGGTTTGCTAGATTGTTGATGTGAACTCATGTGTAGAAGCAGATTTTGTTATATCTTGGTAGGGTCATCATGCCAATAATAAACATGCACACTGGTTCTAGTTCACTTCTTTCGTAATTATTAGTCAATTAGTTAAAATTTAACCACTTAACGAATTGATTGTTTGATTAATCATTCAGTCAGTCAGTCAATCAATCAATCTTTTCCCCTGCTTGATTGGCAGATGGACATGAAGCAAACCTGGAACAGAGTGGATATGTCTTTGATGAAGTCACAAATGGTAATGAAAGGACTTTGACAAACTTAGCTGATTGATCAAACAATTAATCAAACAATCAGTTAGTTAATTGGTTAAATGATTAACCAGAATAAAAAAAAAGTGTTTTTGACTTAAGATGTTTCAGCTATGAACATTCTGTCTTTTTTCAGCTACATTTAGGCAATATGGTGTAATTTGAAAGAAACTTGGCTATTATTTCTAGTACATTGAGAGACCATGCAGAAGCTCCCTTTTCGACTCATTTCTAGTGGGTATATGTGAATATAGGTAATCTCTGCAAATGTAAATAGAAGTTTTGAGAATCTAAGCCTGACTGGTTCCATTATATACAAAGCAAAATCTAGAGACACTTCTTGGCATGTACCTAGTCTGAGAAACATTCTGGACTCCAACACTATGTATATACAAATTTGCACACATACACATTATGGTAATATTTATGGTAATATTTTTTATCATTATTTATTCCTTTTAATGAAGGGAGATGTCTGGATACTTATGGAAAAAAAGGATCTGTGCTTGGAGCAATTTTATCAGTATGTTATCAATTCCACTGATATTCCTGAAGCATTTTTGGCTAAAACAACTTTAATTGTAAGTATTATAAATACAATTGATATCACAATGTCACAATTAGCATTTGGCAGAATTGTTAGCTGATCAGACAAAATACTTAGCAGTATTTTTGGCTCTACATTCTCAATTTAACTTTGAATTCTGTTGAGATTAACTTTGCTTTTCATCCTTTCAGGGTTGATAAAATAAATACCAGTTAAGTAGTGGGGCTGATATTGATCTAGAAATTTGATAAATACAGTTTTATTAAATGTTTATTGTTCTCTTATGTTGTTAATTATACTCTTGTTCTTTTTATCTAGGTTGTAAAAGCTTTGCAATATCTGAGAAAAGAATTAAAAATAATGCACAAAGATGTTAAACCATCAAACATATTACTTGAAAAGAACGGAGGAGTTTGTGTATGTGACTTTGGTGTTAGTGGACCTCTGGATGATTCATTTGCCAAGTCAATGAATGCTGGATGTAAAGCTTACATGGCTGTAGGTACCTTTTGTACAATTTTTTTTTGTACTCTCTTTGTATATTTATGTATTTCTTGTGACGATTTTTTTTGTTGTTAGTGTAATTTGAAACACTTCCGTATTGTTTTTAGTGTCATTGGCATTGTCATCATCAACTTCATCAGCTTAGCTTTCACTTTTCCATGCTTGCATGGGTCAGACGGAATTTTTTGAGGCAGATTTATTACAGTTGAATGTTCTTGTTGATGATGCTTACCAGTTTCCAAGTGAGGTAATATTTCCCATGGAAAATTAGAGACAAACAACATTACTTGTATAATTTACAACCATCATGTGATGCCTAGATAAGAGTATACACACACACATACACATGCACACACATGTATGTTTATATATGTATACACACACACACTGTTTAAGACTATTCTTAATATTTGAGTGTAAGTTCCATCTAGCTTGGATTCCACCAAGAAACAGTTGTAAGGAGATCTGCCTGTTTCCACAATTATAAGGGAAAGGTGCTTGCTCTTTGCTGGACTTTGCTGGTGAGCTAAAGAAGATCTAGCAAGTGACCTACGGCAATGGATGCTAAAGCATGGCTGTACCTCAGCAAGTTGTTCAGAAACAATGTATGTAGACCAACTCACCAGAGATACTGGATGCCTCCCTGAAGACCTCCCTCAACTGATGCAGGACTGAGATGGATGGCATGTGCAGGTTAAAAATGTCTGAGCAAGACCAACTAGACGTTATAGCAAGTTAATAAAAAAATATATATAATTTTAAAGAGAATAAGTTTTTGTAGCAGTGCATGTACATAAATTAAGGCATGTAGTTGCATAGAAAGAAAAACTAAACACATTTAATCATTTTGCTGTTTCTGTGGAAGGGGTAGACTTAGGAAGAAATGGAGCCAAATGGTGAGAAAGGGTCTTCAAATGTTGGGCCTCACAGAGCGGATGGCAGGGGACTGAGACTCCTGGCAGTTTGCTTTGCTTGAGAAGACACGTCAGGCTAAGTAAAATCATGGCTGTCCTTGCATACAAGCATGTCCCTTGCATCCCTCTTCAGCTGAGCATTCCTAATCTTATAGGCTCGTGAGTGCTGGTGCCACATAAAAAGCACGTCTACTGGTGCCATGTAAAAGCACCCAAGCCGGTGCTGCATACAAATACCCAGTACACTCTGTAAAGTGGTTAGCATTAGAAAGGGAATCCAGCCATAGAAACCATGCCAAAACAGCCTGGGCAGATCTTCAGCATCAACACTGTCATAGAAAAATATAACATTCTTATAGTGAGTTGAATTCTTCATTACATATCGGTTTGAGCAATAAATATAATTTATGCCATTCTGAATATAACCAGGGAAAATTGGGTAACATTTACAACACACTACATCCCCAACACTATCTATTTCTCTCTCTCATTCTGACTGTCTTTCTATCTTTCTAACTCCTTACCATCTTCCTTGTCCTACAGGGATGGTCTAGTATCTCCTCTTGTATGACAACTATCCCTGTCCCTCTATCATACCCTAATTTCTCACCTGGCACACAGCCACTTCCCTTGGTTCCACTCCTCTACTTGGTAACCCCATTGGTGTCTCATAAACAGCACCTATGACAGTACCACATAAAAAGTACCTATGCTGGTACCACAGCCCATGTGCCAATACCATGTAGAAAACACCCATGCTGGAGCCACATAAAAAGTCCCCAGTACACTCTGTAAAGTGGTTAGTAAAGAAAGGGCATCCAGGTGTAGAAACCATGCTAAAACAGACAATTGAAGTCTGGCACAGCTCTCCTGCTTACCAACTCCTGTCAAACTGTCCAACCCATGTTAGCATGGAAAATGATGATGTTGATGATGATGATTTAATTGTTATGCATAATGCACATCCATAATTTATTGCTTGCTCTTTTAGCCTGAATTGATTGATCCTGATCTATCACCTGTACAAAATGATGTCCGGTCAGATGTCTGGAGTTTAGGAATAACGCTGGTAAGTAATTTTCATTAATTTTCATCTTGCTTGGTTTCACATTTTAATAAGCACATTATATATACTTGAGGAATATTTTCACCTATTTATATTTTTAAATAAAGATTTTTTTTTTATAGCTTTTACCATTTTTGTAATTTTTAAGAGCAAATCAATTCTTCTCCTTTCTAGTCTTGCAACCAAGCAGTTGCAGCCTAATTGTCAAACAGTTAAGTGTTAATTTTCTTACTGCCAATACCACAGAATATGGTAGTTAAGTTAAATTCATGATTATTTCAACAAAAATATTTTCTAATGTTTCAGTAGCTATTTCTCTATTCTTGCTAACATATACTTATTACAGAAAAACAAGTTCTTCACACGGAAGTTCTTCTACTCCTAATAATTCAGTAACAGTATGGTATCAACTCTTTCAAAAGAAGAGCAGCCCTAGCCTTGAAATACTATTGGTCACATATTTAAGTGTAATCTGATTAGCTTACCTTGATCAAACTGAGAAACAACATATATTGTTGTCACAACCTCATTCACTGCTACTTCATACCATTGATCTTTACATAGTTCTCCATTTTGTTGTATAAGTGATGGTTTTTTTCCCTCCCCTATTTTCAATAAAATGCTATAACCCTTAACTACTTTTCATTCTAAATCTTTTTCTAATTGTTTAAGTTTCTTCCTTTCATGGGCCTTCAAACTTCTATGGAGTTATAGAAGCACTGCTGTGTCATATGCCATATCTTGGCATTTTAAACCTAGTGTGACTCATTCCTTCCAGGTTCTGAGAATATTTGATTTCTGCTAGAGTGACAGGAAGGGAGAGAGAGAGAGAGATGAAATTGACTCCAGTACTAAACTGGTACTTTATTTATTGATCCCCTAAAAGATGAAAGGCAAAGTTTATCTTGGTGGGATTTGACCTCAATGCAAAGAGCCAAAACAAATACCTGAAAGCATTTTATTTAAGGTTGTAATCATTCTGCCTATTAACAGCTGAATAACTTTCCTGTTACTAGCTTGCACTTTATCTACTTATGTTGAAATATAGTGATATTAATTCATAAAATATTTTAGCTAATACCTATCTTAAGTTAAACATTTTATATACTCTTTTGAAATTAATTAATTTTCTTTAATTACAGATTGAAGTAGGAAATGGAAAATATCCATACACAATTACTTCAAATCCCTTTGATTTTGTGAAAGAGATTGTTGAAGGAGATCCACCGAAATTAACTCCTGGCAAATACTCAAAGAATTTTGAAATGTTTACTGCATTCTGGTATGGTTTCTTATATCTGTGAACAATTAACTTTTTCATATTTCTAGTTTGGGGAGTGATCTAATCCAAAATATGATGATGATAATGACCATCATTTAACAATCGCTTTCCATGTTGGTGTGGATAAGACAGTTTAATAGGGGACTGGTGAGCTGCAGGGCTGCGTTGAGCTCCAATGTCATCTTTGGTGTGTTTTCTATGGTTGGAATCCTTTTCTAATGCCAATCACTTTAGAGTGTACTGGATGCTTTTTTCTTGCCATCAACACTTGTAAGATTGCCACATAACTTGCAAGACAGCAAAGAACAGAGGAAAAGGAAAAACTCCCACTACTAAGAAGGAGTATTTGTGAGGGGAAGATGTCAGGTATTGAAAAGCTAGACTATGATAGAGGGACAAGCACATATGTCTTGTTATAAAGGAGTTATATGGCTGAAGGAGACAAGAGGAAGGTAGTGATAGTGCTAAAGCAAACTCTCAAGGAAAAAGGTGAGTATAAGTGAGGACATGGATGGTGGGTGATGGGAAGGGATAAGAGATGAGAAGGGAAGTAGAGGTTAATATAGTGAGTGATGCACAAGGATGGGGATGCAGAAGATGGAAAACACCAGTATGTTGAGGGGTAAGGTGGAAGATAGGAGTGACTCAGGAAGGAGCATAGAAGAGAAAGTAATATGATGTGCAAAGTGTAGGAATTGTGGGAGATATTGAGATACATTAGGGGCTATAGTAGGTAGGTCATGATGATTGATATTTGAGGGCATTTAGAGGTGTTTGAATGGAGTATAGCTGAGGGGAGAAAGAGCAGTGATTGGTTGAAATTGTGTGGGCAGGGATGATGAGGAATGGAAGTAGTTCTGGAATTGGTTTGACCGTTTGAAAGAGAATGGGATATAATATGTGCAATACTGCTCTTAAGTGAGTACAACACAGAAAAATACCAACCATTTTGGTCCTTTGTCTTCTCTGTACGGCTTAACATCTTGAGAGTAGCCTTTGATACTTCGTCCCATGTCTCCCTGGGTTTCCCTCGTCTATGAGTTTTATCCATTTTAAGTAGTGACTCTGCTGGTGCAACATAAAAAGGATCCAGTTCACACTGTAGGCATCTAGTAACTTCGTCAAAGCAGACAGTGGAGCCTGGTACAGTCCTATGGCTAGCCAGCTCCTGTCACACTGTCCAACCCATGCCAGTTGGCATGATGATGATGATGATCATGGAAAATGAATGTTAAATGATGATGATGATACATACATGAGACAGACTTTATTAAATAGGGGAAATGTTATGACAAGAGCTCCTTACATCTTTTCCTGGGACTACATAAGATTTGGAAACTGATAACAATATCTAGAACTGGCCACAACTATAAAAACGATCATTTAGCATCAATAATTTGGTGTTTGGAAGGGTATCCAGCCATAGGAACCATGTCAAAACAGACAGTAAAGCTTAGTGCAATCTGCTGGCTTGCCAGCTTCTGTCATAATGTCAGCATGAATTCAATTTATAATAATCTATATATATAAAAATGAGAATGTGTGTCTGTCTGTCTGTCTGTCTGTCTGTGTGAATCCCTAAAACTCGAGAACTACGCAACCAATTTCATTCAAATTTTACACATGCCTTACTTAGGGTTCCAGTTGTGTTTTAGTCAAAAAAAAATTTTAACTTCTTGCAGAGTTCGAGCCCACGGCAACATAATATCTCCTCTACTATTTAAGTATTACGTGTCAAAAGTGAAACAAAACACTCATGTCAAATACTTTCACTTTAAAAATGAAACTATTCTACTAACTGAAACAATCACATTTCGATACTGTAATGACAGATATTTTCAGACAGAGAGAGAAAGAGAGAGAGAGAGAGAGAGAGAGAGATGTATATGTATACGTATACATATAGATGTATATGTACACGTTATTCCACTAACTGAAACAATCACATTTCGATACTTTCAGAGAGAGAGAAAGAGATGTATATGTATACATATACATGTATATGTACACGTATATGCATAGATATATATATATAGATATAGATCTATATGCATACATGTATATGTATACACATGTGTAGATGTACATGTAATATGTACACATATATACATATATATACATGCATACAAATATCTATACATATATACACCCATCACACACAAACACATGCACACAAACACACACATTAGTCATTTGTTTTCTTATCCAAAACTACGTCAAAAGTACTGAACGGATCTTTATGAAATTTGGAAATTATATTCTATGTATAACGGCCATAACACCAATGAAAATTCATATATTTTTGATGTTGATGAAATTTTAACCCGAACATAACAGATGAGCATTATTTGTAATTCAACGGTACAACAGTGTAAGACTACCCTTTCAGATATACTTACATTGTGATTTCTGCAATGTGGTGCATAAATTGTCAAGTAAATGAGACGCATCTTTGCCTCCACTGATTCACTTGCAAAGTATTGAGTAAAATTATTTCGTTGCAGACCTCCTTTGGGTCTTTTTATTATCACTACGACACAGTTGGTAACATTGATTTCAAGGCCCTCCTAGATGAGAGACTGGCATTCCACTTAATGTCTATGTTCCATGCTGGCATGGATTGGAGAGTTATTAATGTAGAAATATGGTATCGTAGCTACTAACAGTTGAGGGTTGCGTAGTCTAGACGGCGTTTTTAGATTTCATTATTCTCTTTAACCCGGGCAAAGCCGGGTATTTCTGCTAGTAGGTAATATAGCTACTTAAGTTATTAACTCAATTAGATGTTTTATGCTATTCAGGTTTCTCTTGATTGGGATGAGTTATATTACCATAATCATGAAGTGAATATTTAATGCATGCTAGTATTGTGTTACTGGAAGTTTTTTTGTTTTTCTTTTACATAAATTCTTATTGGTGGCATGTTTTATATACTTTAATTGCTATTCTCCAGCTTCACAAATAATGAGTTACTAAAATAGTTACATTGTGATACAGATGTTATCACTGTGGGTTAAATGGCTGTTATAGAATTTCGTATAGTTTACTAATTTTTTCAGTTAAAACCTTCTGCTTAAAAACTTTGGGATTTCTCAGTTGCTTGGCAGATGTGTACTAGATCATTGATATATAAAAATTATAACAAACTGGCATGGCTGTGAAGGTAAGAAACTTGTTTCCCAACCACATGGTTCCAGGTTCAGTGGGCAAGTGTCTTCTACTACAGCCTTGGGCCAACCAAAGCCTTGTGAGTGGATTTGGTTGAAAACTGAAAGCCCATCACACACACATACGTGTGTCTGTGTTTGCCCCCACCACTGCTTGCCAACTGGTGTTACTGTCTTTACATCCCTGTAGCTTAGCAGTTTGGCAAAAGAGACCAATAAAATAAGTACCAGGCTTTAAAAAAAAACAAGTAGTGGAATCAATTTGTTTGACTAAAAATTCTTCAAAACAGTGCCCCAGCATGGCCACAGTCTAATGACTAAAACAAGTAATAGGTATAAGGCAAACCAGTGAGTCCTGAAATGTCCTTGATAAGTTTCTAAATTAACGTCATCTAGAACATTTACTAATGTGCTTTTCAGACAAACCTGTTTACTCCATATAATACTTTCAGTTACTTAGATAAATTATTGTAAATATGCTTTACTTTTGTATCAAATCAATATTTAACTGATGTTTGTTTACTTTATTGCAGTTTGACAAAAGAAGTTGAAAAGCGACCCAAATATGAAGGTCTTCTTGATCACATATTTTTACAAAATGCTGAAAAGGACGACTTCAATATGAGTGAATATTTATCACCACTTATTGAAAAGTACCTATTGAAGACATAGCATATACATCTACAGTTTTTAAGATTACTGCCAAGAGTATTATCTAGATTATCAAATGCAAACTGGTAATGTTCCTGGATATGCACTATATCCAACATTACTTGACTTGCCTCTGACTTTCTTCCACCTTAAATATTTCTGTTTGATAGACACATGATGAGAAACGACACTAATACATACTAATGATAAAAGTTCTGCTGGTTTCTCTCATTTTATACTCATCATTTTTTACAACATTTCCATTCTGATTTCCACATGTAACCCATCTGAAGCTTCCACTGAAATAGGCTCTCACTGTTGCATTCAAATTTTTTTATCAAAGTTTCACAGTAACACTTTCATGTTTCATTATTTTCAATGTTACTTAGGCAGTGAGTGAGTTGACAGAATTGCTAGCACATGAGACAAAACTCTTTAGCAACATTTTTTTCTGGTTTTATGTTCTGAGTTCAAATGTTATGAATCGTTTTGGCTTCCATCCTTTTGGGATTGATGAAATAAATGCCATTTGAGCATTGGGGTCAATGTAACTGACTAGCCCCCTTTCTTGAAATTTCAGGCATTGTGCCTATTGTAGAAAGGATTATTATTAATGTTACTGACAGTACAATGCTCTTCCATGTCAGTCTAATTTGTCTTATAGTTCAAAATACTTTGAAAGCATTTCATTCATTTCCTTGACATATAACACTAAAATACCTCCTCCTCTCTGCCTGTCTTTTACCTAGCTGTACCTGACTTTTAACTTCTGGACATTGTTCCTCTGCATATTAGCTATTAGCTGAACTATTGCTTCCCTGTGTTGCTCTATTTGACCAGCCTCTGCTGTAACTATAAAATCCCATAAGAAATTTGATTGCACAAAGTATAATGTGATTATCTGAAATGATATATAATTAATCCTGGAAAGTAATAAAATGAATTAAACATTTCACAATGGGAGGTCATGATGTTGAATGTGCTACATGCTTCCCAATCATTGCTATATAAAGCTACTCATGTGACACTTTGTGTGTAGCTGTATACAGCTGAAAGGCTCTTCTCATTTTTCTCAAAAAAATTTTACTGGATAAACACTTCCCAGTTTACCTGTGTTAGATGTAATGTAATTTGAAATTGAAATTGCAGAACTTTTAGAGGCTAATCCCAATTATGCTTATTTTAGGGTGTGGAAGATGTTGTTCCTACAATAGATTTAGCTCCTTGCTACCTCCTAAAATAGGTTAATGACTTGCAGTAAGTGATACTTAGAGAATAGTTTGCTATCCTCCATAGTACAGCAGTTCTCTGTTTCTGACTTTGTATTCAAATAAGCAATATTTGATTGCACTGTGTGGAAGTTGACTCTCCCTGTCATATGCCTATTTTCTTGTCATAATGGTTTTCAGTCTGAACTGACTATTCTTTAACCTATGCTAGGGAACAAAAGATACACTCCTTACAATGGATAATATACATTGCGTTAATAATTGTTTGGCTATCTCTCTGATTCTTGGTTCCACCTGACTAATGACTCAGAAGATGGTTGGCTAGTTGACTGACTCCAAGTTATTACATAAACAAGACCACCAAACATTTAGCATATGACAAAATCTTATAACAGATTATGCACATGCACACTTTACGTATATATATATATATATATATATATATATATATATATATATATATATATATACACACACACATATGATGGCTGTTGACTCATAAAACAATTAAGACCATGGCTGACTAAATATAGCACTGCATAACATATTGTGAAAACGACAATGGTTCTTGAATCCTGCTAGCAACTTACAGAACTTGTTGCAGATTTGACATTCATACAAATTCTTCTGACTTTTTAATTGTTCTGGATCATTCTGGCGATTTTTTTCAGTGCACCCTCATATGCCTGAATACTCTGAGTGATTTATATACATGTTTTCGGGAAAATAGTGCATGTGAGGTTGGCCCCAGCAAGAAAATCATTGTAGTTTGTTACAGGTCTTTCTCTGTGGCTTCTCTGGTGACTCACTAGGCCTGTGCAAAACAAACATATGCGGCCATAGACTTCAGACTTGATGAGGAACTGTAGGGTCAATGGAATTGTCATTTCATTCTGATCTCATTAAGCGTGCCCACTTGTTTGCATTTCACTGGAATATGCTCACTTCATCTTAGACTCTTTGCTTCCAGGTTTTCCTATCATGTGATATGTCTTCCCATACCTGTTCAGAAATCTCTCGGATTCCAAGCAATTATTTTATATTGTCCTTAAATTGCTTTCTTGGCCTATGTTGTGGTTGAGTACCTTGTGACAGTTTGCCATACATTTGCTTGAGAATTCTACTGTCATGAAGATGCACAACATGACCAACCCAACACATATGGTGACAGTGAATGTTGGCCTCAATACTCACTGCATTGGCTAAAACCTCTGTGTCAAGGGTATGTGTCATCCAGTGGATGCCCAAGATATTTCTCAAACATTGCTGATGATAACACTCAAGTGTTTTTAGGTGTGGCAGTACACTACCCATGTTTAACACAAAAATATGCATGTGTTGTAGACTGCCAGCTTCTCTGGGACCAGACACAACTCTTCAGAGGAGCAAAGGCATCAGTGTCCCTTTTACATTCATGCAGTGATCTCATCGTCCATAGAGAAGCAACTGTTGGTAATGCTGCCCAGGTATGTAAACTTACCAACCACCTTCAGTTTGTGGCTATCAACATAGATAGCTCTATATATGGCAATCTAGGTGCAGGTTGGTACATTACTACAGTTTAGTCAAGGCTGATGGTGAAATCAAAGGTCTTGCAGGAGTGTGAAAATCTATCCATCAAGTTTTGCATCATCTCTGCACTGTGTGGCTCAAGATACAATAATTGGCATATAAGAGGTCATGTACCAAAGACTGGAGAGTTTTTGTCACAAAATGCCAAATGGGCATAATGTTCAATATTGTATGTACACACCTTCCTCACAGTCTCTGAAAGCATGCAGAACTATAGAGAAGATTGTGAATTCTGTTGGGGCATCATTTTTAACCTTCTACTAGTGTGGTCATCTACGCTTCAGAGCAAGTTAGTCTTGTGCTACCTCCACTTGAGCACTTCTGATTCACTCATCTTTTCTCCTCTCAACCTGTACTATTCACCAATCTCAGTCCTTCATTCTCAGAATGTTGCCTCTCTGGGATTCCCACTCTGTGTGCATTTTTCCTTCAGCTCTCAACTTGCAATTATTCATAAAGGGTGTTAACAACTTGGATTTAACTAGTTTTGAGAAGCAGGGGTGTGAGTACCTTAAGCCACTTCACTGCCCAAACCTATAAAATAAAAAGGATCATTATTTTAATCAAAACTTCAATCATCCCATGAATGAGTTCATCTCTTGAAGGACATTTCTCTAGGCAGTAAATACCACAAGGAATGTACACTGGTAGACACAAACACTTTTAAGGGACATCATTGAGATAGCTTGACTTGCTATGAGTAGCAGCCATATCACCCTCAAATCACATCCTACTAACTTGAAATAGGTGAGGATACATTGAATAATGTATTCCAAGTTGCCTCTAAAGTGGTAGGGTGAGTTGACCCTGTCTGGAATGCAGTTGATCAAAGGTCTGTTTCTTTATCTAGACATAGACATCCATCTTTCTCTTTCACCTTATGCACACACACACACACACACATGCAGAGTTTACGTGGTTTCTGTTTGTACCAAGTTTTACTCACATCATATACGTCAATCTAAAGCTGTAGTAGAAGACACTTTCCAAGGTTCTGCTCATTGGGACTGAACCTAGAACCATGTAACTGTGAAGCAAACTGCTTTTCCCCATAGCCATGTCATTTGTGTCCAAATGTTTCCAAAATTTCTTAAAACATTATTATACGCTTGAGATTAAGTGATAGCAAATTACTAACTCTTTAGCATTCAGATTACTCTGTAAAATGTAATGCTTATTTATTCATGTTGTTTTGAATTAATCATCCATTATCTCATAGCTTCACAATTTTGATAATGTGATTGTTTATTTTTAGAATGACATTTCAGGGTAGGTGTGAGAAACCAGATCTATCTGGTTTGATCATAAAACCAGTAGAACATTTAGGCTGGATATGGCTGGCTTAAATGCTAAAGGGTTAAATAGAAGTAATTAGTTTTGAATAATTGAATTTGATTTATTAAATGGGATGGTTAGTTTTAAACAAATATAAAAATCTCTGTGATTAAAATCCCACTATGTTTTCATTATTTTTATCAGAAACTAAAGTAGATACAAAGACAAAACCTTTCATATCTTTAAAGGCTTCAACATATTTCATTTAACAGAAAATGCAATTATGCAGAGTACATAATTCATGGGAGCTGTCTATTCTAACCTGTACAAGTCCATGGATATTAACCATCCACTGACATTAGACATTACAAACACTATTTCACTGCAGTTCTAAAATAACTGCCTTTTAAATAGTTCCCAGAAAAAATTTACAGACGTACATTCCAAAATATTTAACAAATCAAAATTATTGCACTTCCATTGAGTTTATCTTGCCTCTTATAATCCCCACCAAATCCTCTGGATATTCTGTACCAAATTTGATATGTTTAATCTGAAATATTGCATCTTGTGTAACTGTAATTTGGTTCAATACAGATAAAAACATGGTATGTCTGCTGCAATCAGGATATATATAGTTCTTCATTCTTGATTTGTAAGCTTTGGATTGAAAGAAATGAAATCAACTGTCTATATTTATAAATAAAAGAATTTTTTAATGAAATTATGAAAATAATAGCTAATAAAAATCTTTTGTTTATGAAAACTATAAACTGTGGTTTGTTTTGCTTTATTATTTTTGTTTGATTTAAAAATTATAAAATTTTAAAATTGTCTCTGAAAGCTTTAGAAAGAATCAGTTAAAGCTAAAATGATGTGACTTGACCTGGAACATGTTAAAATTTATTTGAAACATCCAAGTATATTTTGATTTTTTATTACCATGTACTGACACTTATTTTATTGAAAATAAAGAGGTGTAGCAACATCAGAGGAAGGTTAACTGGAAAGACAGCTTTTGTGTGCAGCAGATGCACAGGGGCAATAAATACTGTAGATGCTCAGAAAACTGATTCCATCACATGCCAGGAGAAACTAGAAATAGTTAATAGCTTCCGCTACCTAGGTGGCCAAGTCTATAGTAGGAGTGGATGCTTGGAGAGTGTTGCCACTAGAATAAGAATAGCCAGGGCAAAGCTCTTACCTCTACTGGTGACAAAGGGCCTCTCACTCAGAGTGAAGGTAGATTGTATGATGCATGTGTGCGAACAGCCATGCTACATGGCAGTGAAACATGGGACATGACTGCTGAAGACATGCATAGGCTTGAAAGAAAAGAAGCTAGTATGATTCACTGGATGTGTAGTGTCAGTGTGCACACACGACAGAGTGTAAGCACTCTGAGAGAAATGTTGGACATAAGAAGCATCAGATCTGGTGTGCAAGAGAGATGACTGAGCTGGTATGGTCGTGTGCTGCATATGGATGAGGAGAGCTGTGTGAAGAAGTGTCACTCCCTAACAGTGGAAGGAACCCATGGAAGAGGGAGATCCAGGAAGACAGGATGAGGTGGTGAAGCATGACCTTCGAATGTTGGGCATCACAGAAGCAATGATGAAAGACAGACCTCTGGAGATATGCTGTGATTGAGAAGACCCAGCAAGTGATGTTAGATCACAGCCATAGCCTACACCAGTTTCGCATAACCAACCCATTTAAAAAGTACCCCTGTATCACTGGGCAACATGCTGTGCTTGAAGAGAGCTATTGAGTCAAGTAAAATCAAATCTAATCACAATCAAAAGGAAATTGTAGTTGCGGCCAATGTCAGTGCTGCTTGACTGATTCCCATGCTGGTGGAACGCAATAAGCACCATGCATGTGTGGGTCATTACCCCAGTCCCGTCTAACTGGCTCCCCATGCTGGTAACACGTAAAAAGCACCATCTAAATGTGGTCGATACCGGCCCCCACCCACTGCCCCGACTGGCTCCTGTGCTGATGGTATGTAAAAAGCACCATCTGAATGTGGTTGATGCTAGCCCCACTGCCCCAACTGGCTCCTGTGCTGGTGGCACATAAAAAGTACCATCTGAACGTGACCGATGCCAGTGCTGCCTGACTGGCTCCCATGCTGGTGACATGTAAAAAGCACCCACTACACTCTCGGACTGGTTGGCATTAGGAAGGGCATCCAGCTGTTGAAACATTGCCAGATCAGATTGGAGCCTGGTGCAGCCTCCTGGCTTGCCAGTCTCCAGTCAAACCATCCAACCCATGTCAACATGGAAAACGGACGTTAAATGATAATGATGATGATGATGATATATATATATATATATATATATATATATATATATATATATATATATATATAATCTTTAATTCTTTCACTCATTCTACTGTGGCCATGTGTGTGGTTCATTTTAGTTTCTAACTATATGATTTTGTGTTCAGTCTCACCGTGTGGCACATTGGGCAAATGTTGTCCACTATATCCCTTGTGAGTGAATCTGGTGTATGGAAGCTGAAAGATGCCCATCATGTATATATATATATATATATATGTTTGTGTCTCCTTGTTTTGACATTGTGCAGTGTAAACAAGTTTCACTGTCACATAAGCTGTGTCATTCATTTCCAAACTTCTTTGAAGATATGTCTAGCCATGGGGAAGTATTATCTAGCTTGGAGACAGTTGAGGGTTCGTGGCAGGAAAGGCATCAAGCTGTAGAAAAGTCCAACTCAATGAAATCAGTCTGACCCATGCAAGCATTGAAAAGTGGACATTAAAATGATGATGGTGGTAATGGTATGTAACTGGGCTTCTGCCAGTTATGACGACAAGTGTTCCAGCTGATCTGATCAATGGAACAGCCTGCTCGTGAAATTAACACACAAGTGGCTGAGCATTCCACAGACATACTTAACCTTAATGTAGTTCTCAGGGAGACTCAGTGTGTCACAATGTGGCAAGGCTGGCCCTTTGAATTACAGGTACAACACATTTTCGCTAGTTGAGTGACTGGAGCAAAGTGAGATAAAGTGTCTTGCTCAAGGTTGGCCCTTTGAATTACAGGTACAACACATTTTTGTTAGTTGAGTGGACTGGAGCAAAGTGAGATAAAGTGTCTTGCTCAAGGACACAATACACTACCAGGAATTGAACTCACGGCCTTATGATCATGAGCCGAATACCCTAACCACATATCAATATTTTAGTACTCTGTAATAGGAAAATCATGTATTCGGTTAAAGATTAAGTAACCAGGAATTTAAATAGAAATACTAAGGAGTGTGTGACAATTTAATGTGATTTGACCTTTTGAAAAATATTTATTAAATAATTATGTCCGTTTCATCCAATCCCTAACATTTAGCTTTACTCTTGTTACCACAATACATTTAATAGATCCATAAATGTCTTGGATTCCTGTGGTTCCTTTACACAAATAGGCGTAGGAGTGGCTGTGTGATAAGTAGCTTGCTTACCAACCACATGGTTCTGGGTTCAGTCCCACTACGTGGCATCTTGGGCAAGTGTCTTCTACTATAGCCTCGGGCCGACCAAAGCCTTGTGAGTGGATTTGGTAGACGGAAACTGAAAGAAGCCCGTTGTATATATGTATATATATATATATGTATGTGTGTATGTTTTTGTGTGTCTGTGTTTATCCCCCCAACATCGCTTGACAACCGATGCTGGTGTGTTTACGTCCCCGTAACTTAGCGGTTCAGCAAAAGAGATCGATAGAATAAGTATTAGGCTTCCAAAGAATAAGTCCTGGGGTCGATTTGCTCGACTAAAGGCGGTGCTCCAGCATGGCCACAGTCAAAAGACTGAAACAAGTAAAAGATTAAATTATTGCACCCATTATATTCACCTTGTTTTAAAGAATAAGAATTTTATGTAGTTTTCATAGATCAACACTGAAATTCTGTAGTTTGTTATTTTCAGTTATAACTAATTGCATGTCATTCAGAATGCTTTTGCAGACAGCAGTGGACTTGTTCTAGATGTATGAATAATACTTTAATGTGGATACATTTGTATCTTTTACGTGTGTGTTGTTTTTGTGGAAGATTATATGTGTGTGCATGTTTATTTCCAGTGTATTTAGGCCAACTTATGATTGTGTGTGTACTTAGGTGTTTGGTTTGTTTTTAAAGTCTGTATAAGTAGGCTAGGGTGTGTGTGTGTGATTCTATTTTGAAAGTGTGTGCACATGTTTTTTTTGTGTGTACATAGGCTAGAATGTCTATGTGCTTGCTTTTAATGTCTCTATGTGTGTGGAAGTTGAAAGCTTAAATAGGTAATATGTGTGTGTGTGTGTTTCTTTTGCACTGTGGATGTATACCTTTTTATTTTTTGAATCTGGAAGATGAAGCATATGTATGTTGGATATGGTGTACACTTATACTGTGTGTATGCATGCTTATTTAAAGTGTGTGTGTAAACGTTGATGCATGTGTATGTAGGTTGTATGTGTGTGCTGATACTAAGAAATGGCATGTGTATGTATGTATTTGTGCATGTGTGCATAAAAAGTTTGAATGCAAATGTGAGCAGGTCATATATGTATGTGCATGTGATGTGTATTATTTTTCAGAAATCTATGCCTATATTTCAACTGTATATGTATGCTCCAGCATGGCCGCAGTCAAAGGACTGAAACAAATAAAAGAGTAAAAGAGTATAAAAGAGTATATGATAGTTAAATATATGTATAAGTAAGGCATAAGTGTGTCTTGTTTTCTTTGGGGGAATGTATATGAATGTGATTATTTTATGTGTACATGCAATATGTGTTAGCATGTGTTTGTGAAATTCGGCAGTATGTGTAGATGGGTTGTTTTGTAATCTGATAGAAATATTTCTAATCTATCCATTTTCTTTAAAACTTTCTAAAGATAATTTGAATATATTGTCTTAAAAGTCTCAGATTTTCTCTAAGATAGTTTATTTGAGATTTGTTCATATTTGGTATCAGTTTCATATGATCCCAGCTTATTGATTATAGGCAGTGGATTGGCAAAAATCATAAAAAAAGTAGATGTGGCTGCTTTGACATATTTAATTTATACTGGACTCACTAATATTAAAATCAATACAGGTTGGTTGTATGTTGGTTATAAAAGAAGTAAATACTTTTAGATTGTCAGATATATTTCTGTGAAGGAAAAATGACCCAGATGTTTATGACAATACTGTATTTTACAATTCATTTAGCTATCACAAATTGATACTAGTTTTATTTTGGAGAGGAATGTTGTTATGGACTGAAAAACCTATCTAGACACAGATTATCTAATACTACTAATTTCAGAACTAAACATTGCTACTAATCGAATGCATCCTCATACATAATACTATACCTTAAATATTGCATGGACTGAGCTCATTAGTATGTCTAGCTAAGCTTTCTATTTTAAATGCTTGGAAGTTATGATGTCACTTTGGTATAGTGATTGGCACAGCTATATGGTTTAGAGCAGACACACAGTTCAAATCCCACAGGCAACATTACAATTTTTTCTGTCTTCTTCTATAGATGAATAAGATATATATTTATTTCTAATTCATATTGAATATCCTTATAGACTTAATATTTTTAGAAAATTTTATTGAGTTAAAAGTAATATTATAAAGTTTAGTCAATTGACAAAAAAAAAAAGAATGTTTACTCTATCTTAGAAAACTCTCTACTTCATATTCTTTTCTACTCTAGGCACAAGGCCCGAAATTTTGGGGCAGGGGGCCAGTTGATTAGATCGACCCGGAAACGATGAAAGGCAAAGTCGACCTTGGCAGAATTTGAACCCAGAATGTAAAGACAGACAAAATACCGCTGAGCATTTTGCCCAGCATGCCAATGCTTCTGCAAGCTCGTCGCCATAGTCTCTACTTTATATTGTGGATCTATTTACTTTTGTACCTATCATCTTTGTAAATACCGAAATCATTCATGATTATTAGAAGGAAAACAAAAATAAAACAAAAATTTTTATCTCACTGCCTATTTTCACATGTCTATTCAATTTATCATTTTTCTCTATATTTTCTCCCCTGCAGCCAATCCCTACCTTTATATTTCTGTCACGATTCATTACATCATTTCTCTTTTTGGATGCTCATTCTGCTTCATGAATATTCATGAAATGCCTAAATTTTACAAAAAATAAGTATTTCAGTTTTATAAACACATTTGATATCCTGAATGAAAATTTGCATGAAAGCAACTGTAGCAATAGCTAATGGAACACTTAATGGCTGCTTTTATACAATATATGCATGCATTATTTCTTAGTGGATTAAATTGAATATTTACTCTTTTTACTTGTTTCAGTCATTTGACTGTGGCCATGCTGGAGCACCACCTTTAGTCGAGCAAATCGACCCCAGGACTTATTCTTTGTAAGCCTAGTACTTATTCTATCGATCTCTTTTGCCGAACCGCTAAGTTACGGGGACATAAACACACCAGCATCGGTTGTCAAGTGATGTTGGAGGGACAAACACAGACACACACATACATATATACGACAGGCTTCTTTCAGTTTCCATCTACCAAATCAACTCACAAGGCTTTGGTCGGCCTGAAGCTATAGCAGAAGACACTTGCCCAAGGTGCCACGCAGTGGGACTGAACCTGGAGCCATGTGGTTGGTATGCAAGCTACTTACCACACAGCCACTCCTACACAGAAAAAATAGTTTGATGAAAGCAAATTTGCACAATATCTTAATTCAGAATTCACTATTTTTAAATGCACCATTATCTTGCACTATGTAACAGGTGCTTGTTTGCATTTTAAGCATGTCCCAAATAATAGAAACCTTATTGTTGATAGAATTTTACTTCTGTAATATAACTGGCTGCATTAAGGCGTCTGATAGGTTTGTATTGGCTCTGACATGCCAACACAAGCCTATCAAGAGCAAGCAATATCCTGAATGTATTTATTACCTAAATATCTAGTCCAGTTTTTATGGATTTATACTAACATAAGGCAAAAAGGAATTTATAAGTGTTTCCTATCACACAAAGCCACTTGAATTGGTTACCATGACCTTTATAAAGCATTCAATGTTTATAAAACTGAGTTCAATTATTCTGGCTGAAGGAATGAAAAAGGTGTCTAAATGTTGAAAAGAAATAAGTTTGAGTTTCTTTTCAACCACTTCAGTTTCTTTATTGAAACCTCCAGTATGTCTTTGAATAAATCTACTAATGATTTTAAAGTGAAGATTTTTATAACTATGAGTTTTTCTATTTATAAGTTTCATATGAATACTGTTAATCTTTTATTTGATAATTTTATTAGAGAAAGTGCTGCTGTAGTAAATGGTTTATTTGTGCATAAATTAACCAGCTATTATGATTGAAGTAAATAAAAATCTATAAAATGTATTCTGGTTAAATATTTATGATATAATATAGTTCGTTTTTACAGTTTGTCTTGTCTCATCTGAAAAGATGAAAGATTGTATGTTTTGAATTGATTTAAACTTAGAATTATATATAATTCACAGAATTGCAATATTCACTAAACGATTTTGCTTGACAAGTCAAAAATGTTGAGATTGGTAGAACTGAAAGACACTTCTAACTTTGCATAACCTTTTCTATATTGCTAGCTACTACTCTTTCTTATTACTCCTTATATCATCAGTACATATTTTCATTGTTGTATACCACTTCCTCTACATTGTAGAAGACCTGTTTAATCCATGTTTAGCATACAAAACTATACGTGCATAAGAACATGTATACAAACACACATGCATGCATACACACATGATGGCTGCAGCTTGTTTTCAAGTAATGCCACTGTTTGGTCGTTCTTTTAAACATGAGCACCACGGATGTAGTTTTTCAGTCTTGCTAGGGACTTAAATGCTTTTGTAAAGATGTGGCAATGATTGGTGCATATAACACAGTAGGTGTTATAATATTGAATCTTCATGTGATGTTTCAGTCCGTCTCCTGGCACACATAATTTTTCACACTCACTGCAAAGAGAGATGCCATATTAATGCATAGTTAACTTGCCTCTGTGTGTGTGTGTTCCCTGATGACTTCTAAAACTTGCTTTACTAAGACAGACCTGCCCACACTCACTACATGTTAAATTGAACTGTACACCAACATAATCAAGCGGATTAGCATCTCTTTTAATGCTGCTTGTAACATGTAACCGAGTACGACCTGCAGCATGATTAGGTCGTTGGCAACTAAATTGGCATGCATACACACATGCATTTAAGGATATATATGTGAATGTCTAGACATGCAACTATATGCATGAGAATACATACATAAAACAAAACATACAAATCTACATATGCACTGACTCTAAACACTGCACATATATACATACATGCACAAACACACTGTTGATGTTGTTGAAATTCCAATGAAGGAGCTTTGGATCTAGGTTAGAAGCTAGCTCTTTCTTTATTTGCAAGAAATCTCGAAATAAACTGAATGACTTTCAAACATAGGCGTAGGAGTGGCTGTGTGGTAAGTAGCTTGCTTACAACCACATGGTTCTGGGTTCAGTCCCGCTGCGTGGCACCTTGGGCAAGTGTCTTCTACTATAGCCTCGGGCCGACCAAAGCCTTGTGAGTGGATTTGGTAGACGGAAACTGAAAGAAGCCCGCCGTATATATATATATATATATATATATATATATATATATATATATATATATATATATATATGTATGTATGTATGTGTATATGTTTGTGTGTCTGTGTTTGTCCCCCCAACATCGCTTGACAACCGATGCTGGTGTGTTTACGTCCCCGTAACTTAGCGGTTCGGCTAAAGAAACCGATAGAATAAGTATTAGGCTTACAAAGAATAAGTCCTGGGGTCGATTAGCTCGACTGAAAGGCGGTGCTCCAGCATGGCCACAGTCAAATGACTGAAACAAGTAAAAGAGAGATACATACATACACACACACATACATATCCCCATATGTGACATTTACATGCATTAATCTTGGATGTATATATTGAATTCCTGCCTAATTTGTATGAAATGTAATATGAACTGCAAAGCTTATATTGCTATTTCTTGTGGAATGATATAAGAATTGAAAAGAAGTGTGAATAAATTAACATATTTAAGATTGTTTGAAATCTTTTAAACTCAACAAGATGACAATGAGAATTATATGAATGTAAACTCTATTTTTGTCTGTTAATCAATAAAGAGTAGGGAGGTAAGCAATTCCACTGACATTTTGATGTATGACTGGTATTTGTCACTGAGAACCACAACAATTTTGATTTGTTCTTTTGTATTTCAACATAAAATTGTGTTAGAACAACTTTTTTTTTATATATCAGTTTACCATCGGTATACTCTTTCAGTTTGGCTAGTCAGCACAAACTGAAGGAATCTGTGTGATTGCTAGATTTGCTAGAAACAACAGCCAAATCTCCCTTAAAGCACCCTGTTGTCTTTCTTAAATAAAGAACATATAGGATAATGCTGTCTTAGATATACTCCCCAAAAGATGGGTGAACACAGATGGAATAACTCTGATCATTCCTGTTCAATCAGGGTAAACTCGGGGCTAAATAACAAACGAATTAAAAATTATAACGCAATGTGAAAAGAACCGATGTGGACAGAAACGATAGAACGGGTTAAATGCTTTCTCTAAGAAAACAATATAAATGAGCCTACAAGAAACGTCTATGTAGACATTCCACTTTCTAGAAATAGCAGTCAAATCTCCCTTAAATTACACCTTACTACCTTGAAAAGAGAAATCATATTGGATAATGAAGTAGTATTGTTAATAGGTCTCCTGGATCAGGGTTGACATCGACTAACCAACAACAAACAATATAAAGGCGGAAGAAAATTTGACAAGCCACTGTTTAAGTCATCACCGTTTTAAACCTACTTCAGGTATTAGATTCAAAATAAAGAAGGTAAGTATTTGTAATAAAGATTTCATTAATTTTCAGGAAATGTTAAAACCCTCTTTTCTGTGATATTTTCTTATCATTGCACGATTAAATCAGTAAAGAATCGCAAGTATTCTTTTAGTAAACAAGAGCGGTTACTTTGAAATTATCAAGTTGAGACTTTGACAATTGTTATTTGGTGATAAGTACGGAGAAAATATAATCACGGAAGGAAGAAAATATATTAAAACAAATAGATAAACAGCTTGGAAATAGTTATATGCTGCTATTAAAATTTATGATTTTATATGAATATGAAAACAACTTCATTTTTGTAGCATATTTTGTATTCGGATTAATGCCGAGAGTCTGGAACAAAATGCAATCGAAACATTTTCGACTTCCTTTTCGAACAATCTAAGATTTAAAGTTTCGTTTAGTTCCCGCGCTCGCGAAATTTTCTGCTTGTCCCGAACGAACTCCGCATCTTCTTTGCTCTTAGGACCTGTGTCGTCTTATGTAGCTGTGCGATATATTAAGGGTTACTTCATTCAAGGCTAGATTAAGTGTAATAGAGGCACTAAGCACTTTGCTACCCCCATGTATATGTAGTTTAAATATAAACAATAAACTGTAAAATAAATTTTTACGTTTCAAACATTAAACAAAGCTAACAGTAAGATGGAAAATGATCCTTTCTAGTATAGTTACAAGACCTGAAATTTTGGGGACGGAGACTAGTCGATTACATCGATTCCAGTGTTTCACTGGTATTTAATTTGTCGACCTCTGTGGAATTTGAACTCAGAACGTAAAGGAGGACGAAACGTTGCTAAGCATTTCGAGTTAAACTCTAGTGTTTGACCCGAGCAAAAAAACAAGAAAAAAAGAAATAGTGCAATAGGTGTAAAACAACATGTAGTAAACGGATATGAAAAAAAAAAAAAAAAATGCGCGCTGGCGAACGGGAGGCAGAGGAGAGGGGACTCGGAAAATTCACTTGCTCAAGGCGCCATGCAGTGGGACTGAACCCAGAACCGTGTGGTTGGGAAGAATATCCATTTTCTTGAAGGAAAAAATTAGATCGTGTGAATTGCCCTGGTCCTCACACGATCCGATTTTTTCCCTCAAGAAAATGGATATTCTTCCCAACCACACAGTTCCGGGTTCAGTCCCACTGCATGGCGCCTTGGGCAAGTGAATTTTCCGAGTCCCCTCTCCTCTGCCTCCCGTTCGCCAGCGTTCATTTTTTTTTTCATATTCGTTTACTACATGTTTTACACCTATTGCACTATTTTTTTTTTTTTTTTTTGCTTGGGTCAAACACTGGAGTTTAACTGTATTTTGTCTGGCCTGTTAACTATCCTGCCAGTTCGGCGCCTTAGTAAGATGGAAAATAATGTTTATCCCTTTGCACTTCCAATTTATTTATATTTTCAAAAAATTTCCACTTTTTTTAATTGCAAAGTCTTTGATCAGATCCTCACTATGAAACCATGAACACCTTGAATTTATGTTTCTGATCATACAAAAAACTTTGAATATTATTCTGGCAAGTTTAAAATGCTTTCTTTTGTGCCGTGAACCATATACCATTTCTGTGGCGCCCATCATTTCTTTGATTCCTTAAGCATGTGCTTATTTTGCATAATAGTTAATCCAGCGCTGACTTCATTAATTGTTAGGTAGACTGAATGGAGGTTGACTTGTTCAACGTAATAAGATAAATTTAATTTGCAAGTGAATCCTAGTAAAGCTAAATATCTACTCAGTTCCAGAACTGATTGTTTCTATTATCTATGCAAGATGAAACATTTCAGATAGGCTTATCCATTTTACCTGGGATCAAGGTATATGCTTTATATGCAATGCTACATTTAGTGTTGGTATTCTGTTGCGAAGAGGAAAGAGCCAAGTGTATTACAAGAATTATAATAGGTCTCCATAGACTTAGGGAGAATGGCTAGAGAAAAATATTGAGATGAATAGTCAAGATGTTTTAATCATCATCATCATCATCATCATCATCGTTTAACGTCCGCTTTCAATGCTAGCATGGGTTGGATGATTTGACTGAGGACTAGTGAACCAGATGGCTACACCAGGCTCCAATCTGATTTGGCAGAGTTTCTACAGCTGGATGCCGTTCCTAACGCCAACCACTCCGAGAGTGTAGTGGGTGTTTTTATGTGCCACCGGCACGAAAGCCAGTCAGACGGGTACTGGCAACGGCCATGCTCAAAATGGTGTATTTTACGTGCCACCTGCACAGGAGCCAGTCCAGTGGCACTGGCAACGATCTCGCTCAAATAACTTTTCACGTGCCAGGAAGGCAACGCTGGTAACGATCATGCTCGAACGGTGGTGGCATCACGATTTTGCTTTCGCTTGCCCCAACAGGTCTTTGCAAGCCGAGTTTAGTGTCCATTGAAGGAGACGTTGGCATGGGGGCCAGTCATCGAATTTAGTCCGATTTCGATTACACTTGTCTCAACAGGTCTTTGCAAGCGGAGTTTAGTGTCCAATGAAGGAAAGGTATGCATAAGTGGGCTGGCTACATTCCTGGCAGAGGCGTTGGATTTTGGTCTCACTTGGCTTGCTGGGTCTTCTCACGCACAGGATATTTCCAAAGGTCTTGGTCAGACAATTTTTAAAGTTATATTTGTGTGTGCTTTCATGTAAAATTAGTTGTGGGTATGAGAAAGTTTGAAGTGAATTGTTATGTATGTGTCAAAATGAAGGGCATGCTGCACAAAAGAAATAGGTTTTATGATCTTTGGACTTGTAGCATGAACAGTCATTACATTTTTTTCACTGAATTTTTTTATAACAATAACCTGTGAGCATTCTCATGGTAAGTTGAAAATGTTTCTGTAAATTATATTTCTAGAAGTTAATGCCTTCCAGATGAATTTTCTTTCATCCTTTCTGAGCAAATAAAATATTTGTGGTGATTCATTCCACTGTACTCTTTATGCCCAACAAAACTATACTCTATATTTCTTATTAAAACTGTACTAGAATTTTGTTAAAACTATCAATATTAAAGTCGTTGCCGTGGGCAAATTTAAAATGTTTTATTTTTTACTTTTTTGATTACAGATCTGAGTGGAACGTGAGAATAACTATCTTCCTTCAATTTAATCTGTTATTTTTTTTTTTCTGAGAAAAATAACCCACAAAAGAATAAAAGACATTTTAATACACAATGGATTTGGATGTAGAAATACCACTCAAGGAGAGAGTTTTAGGGTTATCTTCTAAATTTTCTCATGCTATCATTGATCTAGACAATGAAAATATATATTTTGATGATCATTCACATGCTAATGTTCAGTTTGATGAAGCTCCCAATTTAACTCAAGAAAACAGAGATCTCAAATCTGGTTCCATAGTCTCAAACTTTGTAGATGTAAATGAGGAATGTGCTGATAGTGATGATTCTGATTCCTTACCTGCATATACTGAATTAACGAGTTCTCACAGTGATGGCAAGTTATCAGAATTCCTAAAGAAGCACACAACTTTAAATACATTGCCACAAACAGAAGTGATAAAACACACAACTTTAAATACATTGCCAGAAACAGAAGTAATAAAGAAGAAAAAATGCTCATCAGAAAAGATGGCTGTGAAAAAAGTCCAGAAGGATGTGAGTTTAACATTATTTTTAAATAACAAAATAAAAAAATTAGTGTTCCAAGAAACTAGTAATAGTCTTCATTAGTAAAAACAGTTCATGTGATGAATTTTTTAAAAGATAATTTTGTGTGCCATAAGGAGAAGATGGTTCTGAGGTTTTGCATACAACCCTTTGAAGGAATGAGAAATATGTTAGAAGGTTCTGAATAATGTTGAGTAATACAAGGAAAAAAAAATAGCTGATGACCAGGTATTAATTGAGTAGTAGATCAATGATCTAAATGAACTATATGTGTTATGCTTGTGTGTATATGTGTGTGTGTGCACATGTGCATGTGTGTGCACATGTGCATGTGTGTGCACATGTGCATGTGTGTGCACATGTATGCACATGCATGTGTGTGTGTGTATAGACTTCACCATCTGTTGTGATTATTGGTAATCTGTAAGAATTCAGTACTGATATTCAGTGTTCTTATTTCTTACCGATAGGCATGTTTGTATTAAAATTAATGTGAGTTCACTGCAGAGAAAATATCTTTTGGGATTTGATTACTCCCTATCTGGTGGTTGTGTGCAAGCTAGCATAGCTTGTGATGAGCACAACATGGGAGAAGACATCGATGTTTGATACTTTATCTCATCGACTTAAGGCTGATATTGAAGAAAGTGTTCAGTTTCTGTTCGTGTTTAGTATGTTTTGTCTATGTTTTGTTGCCATGCCAAGAGATTACTGATTATACAATTGTTCTTTATTAGCATCTTGGTCTTGAGAATGAGTTTCTGATTCATCTAGACACATGAGTAAGCAAACCTAAAGTAGATGTAGCTTTCCCAATATGATTATTCGGAGACCTTTTTACTGATAGTAGGTCTGATGTATGTGAATTAGTATATGTGAGCAAGTATACTAGTTCCAGTTTCTAATAAATCAAAGGTAGAGTGTCATTTAAAGGATGATAGTCAATCTAAAATCTTTGCAAGTATTAGAGAAAAGGTCCAGAAAACAGTGAAGTTATTTCTTATTGGATGAGGACACTGGAACATAATTGCCTTTGATTAAGAACCACACCCTCCTTGGCTCCCAGTCTTGCACAGCTGACATTGCGCAGCTGTCTGTTAGTTTTGGTATGCAAATGGACTCCTTTGGTTGAAGTCTCAAAAGATGTTTGAGAAGCAGATAGGAAAAAGAATTTTGAAACTTTGTAGTGCTATATGTAGCCTTGATTCTCACTGCTGTTGATGTCTAGAGGTCCAGATGAATTACTATTGTAGTTGTATTCGGTTGTTGCCCTTGTGTCGTCATACAAAGATAGAATCCTGCTGTGTAACTTTG
This sequence comes from Octopus bimaculoides, assembly GCF_046866305.1. Classification (NCBI taxonomy): domain Eukaryota; kingdom Metazoa; phylum Mollusca; class Cephalopoda; order Octopoda; family Octopodidae; genus Octopus; species Octopus bimaculoides. Next base: position 109,985,286 of record NC_142932.1, on the reverse strand, counting down.
AGAGACATTCATTCTTAGGAGATTTAATCAAATTACTTACTATGTCACTAATATTGATAGATGGAGGCTTCTGTTCTCTACATTTCTGAATTTGGTGATTGTACTGAAATGCAATGTGAACATATTTCACCATTTTTGTAGACAAATCAGCACAGCTCCTGTGAAGGGAAATTGCTGTGTAATTACTCCTATTAGCTTGATTAGTGCATTTTTTGATAATAGCTGCCTTTCAAATGTTAATGGTTTCTTGGAGGTTTTCCATGCATCTGGTCAACTTTGTATGGATGTTATAAAATCACAGTTACAGAGTGAGCCTTTGAGATTTTTGTTTTCCATTTTGCTTGTGTGGTAAGTTACGCACTGTTTGTTGGAGTTTCTCCATTATCTTCATGGAACAAATGAGGAAGGTGAACTATGATGAGTTAACACCTAATTAGTTGGTAGTTGCCTTGTTCAATATGGGTGGTAGTTGTCCATTGACATTGAGGGCATGTTTGGCTGTATGGTTAATAAGTTTGCTTCAAAATGACATAGTTTCATGTTCACTTATGCTGTCTGGTCTGTCACCTTGGCCAGTGTCTTCTGTCATAGCTTTCAGGTCTTCATTATCATCATTTAATGTCTGTTTTCCATGCTAGCATGGGTTGGACGGTTTGACAGGAGCTGGTAAGGCCAAGGGCCACACCAGCTCCATTGTCTGTTTTGCCTGGGTTTCTACTGTAGGATGCCCTTCCTAATGCCAACCACTTTACAGAGTGTATTAGGTACTTTTTACATCACACTGTCATCAGTTCTTTTTATGTGACACCATTCACCAGTGCTTTTTTTTGTGGCACCAGCACTAGTATTTTTTACGTGACACAAACTCTTTGAAAGCTCAGCAGAGCTTCTTGTTTTGTGGTAGACTTAATATATCATCTGGTTCAATACCACCACCTGGTTCATGGGTACCTCAGTTGGCATGCACTCTGTTGCTAATATTTGGTCAAGGTCTCTTCCTTGAGGATAACTTCTCCCATCAGACTTGGAAGTCTTGAAGAGGTCAAGGATCCTATCTTCGTCCTCTGATTAAGTCGTTTAAAAATATTGCAAATTTCTTTCAATATCCACAGCAACCATTGGTACTACATTGATTTAGAGTAGCAAAACCTAACTTTCCTTGTTATGGTGATGTTGATACAAAGTTAGAGAGTTCTTCTCAGAGCTCTAGCTTTCAGTATTATTGAGGACCAGAAAGGCAGCAAGCAGAATCATTAGCACACCAGGCAAACTGCTTGGTGGCATTTCATCCCTCTTTACATTATGTTCTGAGTTCAAATTCTGCTGAGGTTGATTCAACTTTACCTTTCATCCTTTCAGGGTCAATATGATAAGTACTAATTGAGCACTGGGATCGATGTAATTCACTTAACCCCTCCCCCAAAGTTGCTGGCCTTGTGCCAAAATTTGAAACCAATATTATGGAGGCCAGTTGGTAAATCAGTTAATTTAGTCCTTTACTTTCTGCTGTATCCTGATCAAAGTATTTTCTCTGGCTATTACTTGGATTATAAGTTTTTATGAATTTCATATGATGGATTGTAGAAATGATATTGTATGTAGATCATCTGACTTTTTGAAACATAGAAAAACATAAAATATCTTTAAGTGTCCATGTTAGCAGGTTTGAATTCAAGTTTGTAAATTACCAAACATTCACTTCAACATGCTAATAGGATAGAATAGTGGGAGAAGAGGAAGTAAAAGAATAAGAGAGAGAAAAATGAAAGAGTAAAAAGATCGTATAGCATGTGCATCAGAATTATTAAGATAAAACTTACTTGGAAGAGGATGCATGGCATTCAATCATATAATAATATAATTAATATATATATATATATATATATATATATATCTGTAAATAATATGTGACAATAATTCGGTAGCCATGATAAAACTCCGAGTTTTGGATGCCGGGGTGGAAACCCATGCCACCATCTCTTCAGTTATCTGGCCATTCTTCGATGGCCAGATAACTGAAGAGATGGTGGCATGGGTTTCCACCCCGGCATCCAAAACTCGGAGTTTTATCATGGCTACCGAATAATTGTCACATATTTTTTACAGATAAATTCCTCTATTTACATAATATCGAGATCTTTTTCTTTCTTTTGTTGTCTTACCTTTTCTATCTATCTATCTATATATATATATAATATATGTAATATATGTATATAATATATATTTTTTTAATTGAATGAATAGGTGGTGCAGAAAAGTGATCAAAATGGAAAAATAACAAAGAAGCACATGAAAGAAAAAGCTGCTCAAATAAGAAAAGCTGAGCAAAAGAAGCGTTTAGCATATCAACCAAAAGAATGTCTGAAGGTTTGTGTTTCTAGTTTTACTTTGATATTTATCAACTGTTAGTTTTGACTTAAGAGCTCAGAGACTAAGTTGTCTCTCTCCAGGTTGAGCAGTTACTTCTCCAGATCGAGAAGACACAGCTCCAGTACTATGGAAATGGGGTTAGAAATGTTGCAGGCAAAAAATGATTAGATGGATTCTTGAAGCTGAGCTAATGGGAAGGAGACCAGGAACAGACCAAGAACAAGATGGTCGGATGATATTCATAGTCTCTGTAGGTCACATTTGGGGTGCCATGGATGAGATGCCTGAGAACTCTACCACAGGAATAGTGCATAGAGAAGATGGATGGATAAACTATTGGAGCCAGAGAAAGATGAACTGTTATTAAACTAGACTTCCATTTTATAGGATTTAAGCATTGAAGTTGTTTATTGTCTTTAAAGGTTTATTTTACTATGTCATCAGTATCATCATCATCATTTAATGTCTGTTTTCCATGCTGGCATGGGTTGGACGGTTTGACAGGAGCTGGCCAGGCTAGTGGCTGTACCAGTAACACACACCCATTTTGGTCGACCAGAGACTGTACTGGGGCTCTGTTGCAATGTTGCACCTCCCCCACTCAGGCCCATCAAATGACTTTCATTTCCTTGTGTCTTAGAACATGAGCCTTAGCTCTGACAATGCAACCTTCATGCTTAACATTGAAGAATTTGTCAAGGGCCAATCTCACTGTGAGCACGCTGGTTGTGATGCCTTTTCTAAGCACCTCTTTTAAGTTTCCATCCGTTCTATTTCTTTCTATCTCTAATGCCTTACTAAACCTAATTGATTCTACTCTAATTGCACTTTTGGTTTATTTTATACAACTGGATGCTCTTCCTAATGCCAGCCACTTCATAAAGTGTACTGGGTGCTTTTTACATGATACCATCACCAGTGCTTTTTATGTGGCACCAACACCAGTGTTTTTAATGTGGCACCAGCACCAGTGTTTTTAATGTGGCACCAACACCAGTGCTTTTTACATGGCACCTGGTAGAATAGTTCATCGAATCAGGACATTTATTAATCATTGCAACAAGTGTTTAATACTGAACACTTTTTCTGATTGTGACGTAGACTTGAGTAGACTCTCATTTTTTTTTTTTTTAATATATGCACTTCCATTAATGTCTTTAGTCATATTGTTTGAGTAATATGAAGTTCTAAAATTATGATGAGAATCAAAATATCTTGTTCTGGGTCCTTAGCTTCTTCTGAAGTTGTAGGAGTGCTGTGATGATATACAACATGTCTTGGACATTATTAAGTCTTTTGGAACTTATCCGCATCCAGGTCTGACCATACCCAATTTCTTTCAGAGGGGGTGGGGAGATGAAAAGAAAGAGGAGGGAGTGGAGATCCTCTGTACAGGATAGGTATCTTATTTTATCGAACTCAAACTGGTGAAAGGCATGTTTACTTAGCAATTTTTGAACTTGGAACCCTGCAAGCAGGAATGGATACTGCAGAGTCATTATGCCATCAGATAGATGGTATAATGACTGCTAATTTGCTATCTTCATATGACCTCAGAATGTTGAACCTTTCGGACAAGATGACAAAAGACCAAGATACTTGGTACCTTGTCTAAAAGACTCATTCTCCACAGCAGAAGTGTTAAGGCTGCATCCCCTGGTGAAGAGGATTGGCCTGTAAGAGTCTTGTACTGGTGCCACGTAAAAGCACTCATGCCGGTGTCACATTAAAAGTACAGAGTACTCACTGTAAAGTGGTTAGCATAAAGAAGGGCATCCATCTGTAGAAACCAAGTGAAATCAGGCTGGAACCTGGTGCAGCTCTCTGGCTTGCCTGCTCTGGTGAAACTGTCCAACCTATGCCAGTGTGGAAAACAGATGTTAAAGGATGATGATGATGTCTTGTGTTTAATATATTAATGTATACAGTATGTTTTGTAATTACATAGTGATTAAAAAAATCTATGCGAGCTGTTTTAATTTTTTGCACTTTCCTGCTTCAGTATTTATTGACAAGTCTTTCTAATTTTGGCGCAAGGCCAGCAATTTTTGAGGGAAATGGGCAAGTTGATTAAATCAAGCCTAGCACTTGTCTGATACTTTATTTTATTGACCAAGAGATGCTGAAAGATAAAGTTAACCTTGGTGAGATTTGAGCTCAGAACATTAAGTGCAGGAAGAACTGCTACTAAGTATTTTATCCAAATTCTAATGGCTCTGCTAGCTTTCTGTCTTAATAATAATGGTTTCAAATTTTGACTTAAGGCCACTAAATTTAGTGGGCAGGGATTAATCAATTACATGAAACCCAGAGAAGGATGAAAGCAAAGTTAACCTTCGTAGAATTTGAGCTCAGAATATAAAAAGCTCAAAAAAATGCCACAAAACAATTTTCCCAATTTCTCAATTTGCTAACAATTCTGCCAGCTTGCTGATGTGAGTGTTTACTAATAATAGGAACTCTGTCCAATTATATTAAAAAGTTGCCAATTCTTTCTACTTATGTTCAGTTATGGTTTTATTTCTCTCATGGTTACAATTTTCCAAAAATATGTAATCAAATTAAGTTCTCCTTGTTACCCCATATAAACAAGGCGTGTAAGAATAAAAAGTCACCATGATAGTTCCTTTTAGTTAAGATATATCAAAGAAAATATAGTGAATTCAACAGAAAAACATAGCATTATTCAGGAATGATATTTAAGTTGTTATATATTTATTATCATCATCATTGTTTAATGTCCGCTTTCCATGCTAGCATGGGTTGGATGATTTGACTGAGGACTGGTGAAACCGGATGGCAACACCAGGCTCCAATCTGATTTGGCAGAGTTTCTACAGCTGGATGCCCTTCCTAACGCCAACCACTCAGAGAGTGTAGTGGGTGCTTTTACGTGTCACCCGCACGAAGGCCAGTCAGGCGGTACTGGCAACAGCCACGCTCAAAATGGTGTATTTTATGTGCCACCCGCACAAGAGCCAGTCCAGGGACACTGATCCATGTAGGATTGTAGTAAAGTAAGCATTGTTAACTTCAGTTTCTGATAGAAAAAAGTATAGAGAAACATGCTTGAAGGTTGCCTGGTTGAAACTTGATAGATACAAAATAATTGATAGAGATGTAGTAACGCCTGCGCATGCGTAGTCTTACGCATGCGTAAAATTAAACAAGCAAGCGTTTGCCGCCCAATTCATTCTCTTTCACGCTGGCCAGCGATTGAGCATGGACGTATGTTTAAAAGCTGTCTCTACATCTTTCGGTCTTATACTCGACAGCTAGTTATTCTCACCTCTAAAGATGTATAACTAAAGATATGTTTGTTTTACCAAGTAAATAAATGTTGTTTAAGTTGTTTAGTCTAGAGTTCAGCGTTCCGTCTATTTCTTTAATATTATAGTAGAAAGTCAGGTATACAATCTAAAGATGTATAACCCACTTTCTACTAAAGTGGTGACCCCGACGACTTTCTACTAAAGTGGTGACCCCGACGACTTTCTACTAAAGTGGTGACCCCGACGACTTTCTACTAAAGTGGTGACCCCGACGACTTTCTACTAAAGTGGTGACCCCCGACGAAGAAAAAACGCAGCATGAACTACGGATTACCAACTTATAACTGGTGAACCTCGACTAAAGAACAAATACGGCTATGGAGACTGACTCATTACCAACATCTCCAAACATAGTCAACACGACTCAACAAGCGCGGTTTTTATTCTCGTCTCTGTTAGAGTGGATTTTTTCCACTCACGAAAAACAGACAGGATTTACGGCCTGCTTTTTATGTTTTTATATGTCGCATTTTACACTCTCACATTACACATACATCTTTTATGTCACACAATAACTCTTGTTAATCATTTCGCACGGTCGTTCTTTCATCTTGGGTTAAGAAAATTTTTCTTCGAGGTTTTCGCTAATGGTCGTACAGAAATTGTGTCTGTCGATCGTTCTGTAAAAGCGTACCTCTTCAAACACTCATCACCAAACAGCCTTTTCGCCACCAGCGTCGTGCGCCAACCAAGATTACCACCGTGACGACAACAATTACTACTATCAATTACAAGCTTTCCCCCCGACGTCGCCAAGTTTCAACTGAATCATTACCACCACACATACAGAACACAGCTAGAGCAGTTCCTGCGCCGACGTTTTCATCAATGTACTCTATCTCGGTGTTTTGGGTTTTTTTTTCGCAGTCTATACTACAGGCACTTTCACTTGTTCTGTGTTTTTTTCTCACACACACACTTGTGCACTCATACATTTTCTTTCCTTTCAGGGAAAACAAACTCTCAGACTTTTACATCTCGTGATTCCAGTTTCCTGGACAGTTGTCATCACGGTTGTTTTGTCATTGTCATTTCATTTATACGTTGCATGCATGTATTTCACAAGTGTACATTTCATTTCTTTGTGTGTGTTTGTACCACATCTTGTGGGTGGTTTTTCAGTGGCCATCCTGCCTCAGGCGTTCTAACAGATTTTATTTATCGTGCGTTTCCGCTCTGGTGAGGGAGCTCTGTAGTAACGCCTGCGCATGAGTAGTCTTACGCATGCGTAAAATTAAACAAGCAAGCGTTTCCCGCTCAATTCATTCTCTTTCACGCTGGCCAGCGATTGAGCATGGACGTATGTTTAAAAGCTGTCTCTACATCTTTCGGTCTTATACTCGACAGCTCGTTATTCTCACCTCTAAAGATGTATAACTAAAGATATGTATGTTTTACCAAGTAAATAAATGTTGTTTAAGTTGTTTAGTCTGGAGTTCAGCGTTCCGTCTATTTCTTTAATTTTATAGTAGAAAGTCAGGTATACAATCTAAAGATGTATAACCCACTTTCAAGGCCAGTCAGGCGGTACTGGCAACAGCCATGCTCAAAATGGTGTATTTTACGTGCCACCCGCACAAGAGCCAGTCCAGGGACACTGATCCATGTAGGATTGTAGTAAAGTAAGCATTGTTAACTTCAGTTTCTGATAGCAAAAAGTATAGGGAAACATGCTTGAAGGTTGCCTGGTTGAAACTTGATAGATACAAAATAATTGATAGAGATATATATAGTCAAATATAGTAGTCATACTGTTATTACAACTTCTTTTTTCTTATGCTTTGTTCAACAGTCTATGACAGTTGTCATTGATCCTGGAGTGGTTAACCAGCCTGGTGTCGGAACAGCTATTTTCAGTGCCTGTGATGATCTTGAAGTTACTTATAAAATTGAATCTCAATTCATGCCTTATGTTGTTTCTTGGAAACGAACTACACTGTGTTATGATACCGAAGATCAAGTGGTAATGTATATATATTTTTTCCTTGTGTCTTGGAATTTGTAAGCAGAAACTTTTATCTTGATATTCAAAACAAATTACATTATCTTAATTAAAAAAAAATGAAATAATTTCCTTTACTGTTCATACATTATGTGACTAACGATTGCTTAGAAAAAAAAATTGATGAAAAGTTTGCTTTCCAACTGCATAGTTCCAGGTTCAGTCCCACTGCGTAGCATTTTGGGCAACTGTCTTCTACTATAGCCTTGGGCTGACCAAAGCCTTGTGCATGGATTTGGTGGACGGAAACAGAAAAAAGCCCATCATATGTGTGTGTGTGTTTGTTTTTTGCACCCCCCCCCCCACCTTACCATTTGACAACAGGTGTTGGTGTGTTTATGTCCTTGTAACTTAGTGGTTTGGCAAAAAAAACAGATAAAATAAATACCAGGCTTAAAAGAAAGTATTGGGGTTGATTGATCTGATTAAAGTTCAAGGCGGTACCCCAGTATGGCTACAGTCTAATGACTGAAGCAAGTAAAAGATAAAAAATAATGAATAATGATTGATCTTTCATTTATATAGGCACAGGAGGGGATGTGTGGCAAGTAGCTTGCTTACCAACCACATGGTTCTGGGTTCAGTTCCACTGCGTGGCACCTTGGGCTAGTGTCTTCTACTATAGCCTCAAGCCGACCAAAGCTTTGTGAGTGGATTTGGTAGACGGAAACTGAATGAAGCCTGTTGCACACACACACACACTATATAATATCCTGGAAACAGCTGTAAGACCTTTTATTTATAAATGTTCTAAAATCTTCACAGCCTTGGTTTTTTATCTCATTCTGGAAAAAAAAAATTATATATATATAATATATATATATATATATATATATATATATATATGTGTGTGTGTGTGTATGTTTGTGTGTCTGTGTTTGTCTCCCCAACATTGCTTGACAACCGATGCTAAGACCGATGGAATAAGTACTGAGCTTACAAAGAATGTCTTGAGACTGATTTGCTCGACTAAAGGCAGTGCTCCAGCATGGTCACAGTCAAATGACTGAAACAAGTAAAAGAATAAAAGATTATGTTTAAGAAAATTCAAATTAATGAAGTAAACTACCAGAGAAGTAATCATGGAAAAGTAATGAAAATTAATAAATTAAGTGGCCAGGTGCAGGTATGGCTGTGTATAGGCACATACATAACTGTTTGATTAAGAAGCTTATTGCCCTACCATGGGACAAATATCTTCTATAGCTCCAGGTTAATGAAAGCCTTATGGGTGGATTCAGTTGACTGAGAAAAGCATGTCAGGTATATACATACAAGGGGGTGCTGAGAATCTCAGGTTGTAAGAAGCCACCAAGGAAACTGGCTAACCTTGCCATATGCACCTACAGCTGCAGGTCCTTAGCAAGGGGTGACTGGCTTGAATCCCCTGATGGAGGAGAGAAAGATGGACCTGTGCAGTTGTCGTGTGGTACCCGTGCAAATGGAAGAGGCCACTTGGAAGATCTCCAATCATGTGGGAAGATGATTTAGGAAAGGTGTTTGGAACAATGTGGAGGAGAATGGCAAGAGCACGAAGGGAATGGAGCAAATACTGTGGCCAGCAGAGCCAACTCAGCACCAAACAGCCTGGCTGATCCAGGTGATATTTCTTCCATTTTGTTATGGGGGAAATTAGGTATCAAGTCAAGTTCATTGATTTGGTTGTCATATAAAACCATTTAAACCCTGAAATCAGAGGTAAGACCTTCAGATTGTTCCCTAACAATCAGTCAGATTACTGTCATCTCATTGGCTTATTTGAACAGAACTAAGCAACAAAAACAGTTGGTTTTGTTTGAAATTGATCTAGATTCTATCTTCTGTTCTTATTTTCAGTATTAAAAACAGAATTTAAGTCAGCAAGCTGGCAAAGTTGTTAGTACATCGGACAAAATGCTTAGCAGTGTTTTATCCTTCTTTACGTTTTGAGTTCAAATGCTACCTAGGTCAACTTTGCCTGTTATCCTTTTGGGAGTGAACAAAATAAGCACTAGTTGAATACTGAGGTCGATGTAATCAACTTGGCTCCTCCCCTGAAATTGCTGGCCTTGTGTCAAAATTTGAAATCAATATTAGAAACAGAATTTTCCCCTCAAGTGTAATAAATTGATTGAAATATTCTTTGTCCATTCTGTAGAACCTTGTATGGCCCTGCTTGCCTGAGATTCGAAACTGAATCTGGAATTCTCCCTAGCCATACGACCTATTGTTTTTTCAAAAAGGAATGCTGATTAAAGCATTTTCCGTTTGACCCTTGATGTTGCTATACTATAAAGAGTTTTGGTAAACAAGTGTGACCTATATTAATTTAGCTGTAGTTAAAATGGTACATCCATTTTCCTAACTAGTCTGCACAATTATAAATATTAGCATTTTGTAAAGAAAATGCAGTGGGTGAGAACAACTGACAGAGAGCAGGCTGACTGGCTCGAAATACCGTCTCGACAGAACGTCATAGAAGGACAACTATGGAATCCACCAGTGATACAGTTGTCTTGTCCACCACTAGCTTACCTTTCTCACTCACTTTCATTTCGACAGTATCACTCTGTCTCTCTCTCCACTGCTGCTTAATTGACGGGGACATGAAAGTCTCATACTATTGACTTTCTAAACTTACCTTCACTCTATCTTCATCTGACCCCTATTTTAGCATCTAGTAGTTAGCAAACACGAAAACAGCAACATTCATACAAGAAACTATAACTCGTGTTGCCTCGTTTGCTTTCCAACTGTTTTTATACATGCCTGCCTGTTGTGGTTTGGCTATACATATTATGTAACGGTAAATAAAATTTGATTATCTACAATTTTGGCCACTGTCCTTCTTTCTTGGAATCAACATCATCATTTTTGCCTTCCAACTTATGCATTATCTGTTACAATTCTTATCTTCAGGTCAAAACTTGGAATTTGGACGTTGATGAAAAAGATATTGTGATAATGATACCATTAGACATCTTTACTGAAATGTTAGATCACTTTAAAACGGTAAAAAACATTTTCACTTCAGTCCCTTTTTTTTTACATGTAAAATTATGTAAAAATTATCATTGTAAAAACAATTTTGAAATGTATCATCAGATGGAAAAAGTTATTGTTTTAAATTTGCATAATCTGATAAAACTTTGTAAATTAGTTTTACTGTGAAGAAAAAGTTTCTCAGTTAAAAGCCTAGTATAAAGAGAAGTTGTGTAATTGATTGAGTATGAGAGATAGTGTTATAATTTTGACTCTTATTGTGTTCAGTCCATTTGATGGGATAGAACAAAAGCTGTATGCTAGTTTGCTTATATATTAACACTTTATAGAATTTGATATATTGAATTTAATATGTTGAAATATTTAGATTATGTTGTATGGTTACATTTCAACTCAAGATTAGCTAGTGTCTGTAAAGGTATTCATTGTTTGATTGCTGAGGTATATTTTTATGTTGATGAACATCATTTAATATGTTTTGTGGAATTATAGGAGAAGATTTACTGACACTTTGTTTGGTTAATGTTTTGTTTGTAACTTATACTGTGAATATTGCACTGATGATGTTTAGAAATGAGTTATGATAATGCAACTTGAAGTGAAGGAACATATCACTTGATGAAGTTGTTTGTAAAGTTTATTGTGGTAGCATGGAAACAATGCTGCTCTACTGACAGCTCAGATGGGCAGGCCATGTCTCACACATGGACAAATCCAGAATGCCAAAGGGCATTTTCTACAGTGAGTTCAGCCAGAGTAAGACAGACAGAGGAGTCCCTTGGGAGCATTTTGTGGATCAGTTGAGGATCAGTTTACCCAGGCAAGAATAGATTGCACGAAGTGGAATGAAGCCATCGCACAGAGGGAGGTGTGAAACTGGAAACAACTTTAAGAAGGCCAGAGAAACTGTGATGGATGAGAAATGCCAAAGAAGGAAAGACTCATTGTCATGATCTCTATCTGATCAAAGCCTTTATATTTACCTCAAGTGTGACAGAGCCTGTCATTGAAGGAATGGTTTACATAGCCACTTAAGGACTTGCTTCTCTTCTTCATGAAGTTTGGACACAAAGAACTGCCATCACATTATACTTAAAATGCTTGTCTTTCTGATGTTTAATGTGTGTCAAGAATAGCTTTTGGATGTTGGTCAAAGACTAGAAAAGATGATGTCTTATACTTGATGTTCTTTCTCTTTGTATTGTCTAAGTTGTACTGCCTGTCTGGCCCTCATGCCGGTGACACGTAAAAGCACCCGCTACACTCTCGGAGTGGTTGGCACTAGGAAGGGCATCCAACTGTAGAAACTCTGCCAGATCAGATTGGGGCCTGGTGCAGCCATCTGACTCGCCAGTCCTCAGTCAAATCGTCCAACCCATGCCAGCATGGAAAGCAGACGTTAAACAACGACGATGATGATGGTGATTGTCTGTGACATAAGTAGTTCTTTCATTTATCAATGTTACTACAATATCCTTATATGGTACAAGGCGGCGATTTGGCAGAGTCATTAGCATGCTGGGTAAAATGCTGAGTGGTATTTCGTCTGTCTTTATGTACTGAGTTCAAATGTTGCTGAGTTTGACTTTGCTTTTCATCTTTTCAGGGTCGATAAAATGAGTACGAGTTGAACACTGGGGTCGGTGTAATTGACTAGGTCCCTCCCACAAAATTTGAAACCAGTGTCCTTGTATGGCACTGTGACTAGCTGTACCACTACACTCACTTGTTAGATTTCAGGAAGAAGTCTCAATAGATTAAGGTGAATAAGTATATGTAAATAGTTCAACATTAAGGTTAAAGAAATATAACAAAAAGATGTGATTATACTGGGGGTTTCTTTTGGAAATTTAACTTAATTTTCTCATCTCCTTTCTTTGAAACATTCCAATATATTCTTGAAATACAGTTTTATATTTAAGAGATGAGGAATTATGTATAGTACTATCCACTCCAATTATGAAGAAATGAAAGGATGAAACCAATAAACGGTCCACAGTCTGTCTACCCTATGTGAAAAGTCTCTCCGAAAAGATACAAAAGATATGCGGCCCATATGGCATCAGGACAGAATCATGAATAATACAACACTTCGCAAGTATCTCCTTTGAGTAAAACCATCAATAGAGGAGAATATGACCAAAGACTGCATGTACTCCATCCCATGCAGCTGTGGTAGGTTATACAAAGGCGAAACATGCCACCCCTTCAAAATAAGAGTAGACGAACATCGCAAAGCTGTAACATGAGGAGATATTGATAAATCGAGTATAGCTGATCATGTATGGAAAAATGGAGACCACCTCCCCCTGTGGGATGAAGCTAAAATAATGGACAGAGAACACCACTGGAAAATACGAAAACTAAAAGAAGCAGCACATATGCTAGGATACAACAACCTCCTAAGCTGACCGAGTGCAGATATGAGTAGCATATGAGAACTGGTATTAAGGAAGGATAGGAAAATATTAAATTTATAAGCCCTAAAATTCACTCCATAATTGCCCACGGGCATATGGCATAGTGGTTAAGAGCGTGGGCTACTAACCCCAAGATTCCGAGTTTGATTCCAGGCAGTGACCTGAATAATAATAATAATAACAACATCAAAAAAATACCTTCGGAACGAGAACCCAGGTTTGAAATTTCCCAAAGACACCTGATGAAGGCTGGAGGGTATATCAGCCAAAACGTGTTAGCGACAAACGAGATGAGGACAAATATCTGTCAAATGTAAATAATGTATTCTTGAAATGTTTTGAAGTTTTTATAGTTAATGTATTTTTTCTTAATTCAAAACAGAATAGTATGGCTATGAGTAATGTGTCATCATTAGACCAATATGCTGAGAATATCCAGTCTCTCTACCCAGGTTACTCTGTGATGTTAGCAGTCATTGGATCAGATATTGGAAGCCAGTAAGTTGATAAAGACAGTAACTTTAATATCCAATGATTTTTGCTCTACAAAATGTTAATGTGTTTGGTCTACAATGGAACATTGTCTTGTATGATTTATTGTTGCTGTTTAACCCAAAGTCAGCTCTGACTGAGCAGATCTAAGATCAAAGGCAGTTTGCCTTTGGCAATTCCACCCTTTTTTTTTATATATATTGAGAACTACATTGTTCAATGTGTCATCCCTGTTTAAATATTGTAGGATATGATTTAAGAGTATTTGGCTGCTATTTCTAGCAAGCCAGATGATCACATAGAAGCTCTCTTTGTCATCATCATCATCCTTTTACATCTGCTTTCCATGCCAGCATGGGTTTAAGCTGTTTAGAGTTACTACCTTCGTAGGTAGGTTGAAGTTCCATGCTTTGCTTGTATGTTTCATTTTTTGCATGGCTTTCATAGTTGAATACCCGTTTTTAGTCACTAACCATTTTATAGAGTGTATTAGATGCATTTTATTGTAGTACCAGCGCATGAGAAGTTGTTATGTCCTCAGCAAAATTAAAAGAGTCCTTTCAGTCCTATCTCAATTCAATCACTAACCCCTTCACAGAGTGTATTGGAAGTGTTTCATCATAGCACCAACACTAGGGAGGTTGTCATATCTATGACAAGACTAAAGAGTTCTCTTGACTTTATATTGTCTCTGCTTGTTTCTAAACTGCTTTACACTGTGTGTTGGGTGAATTCTATCATGACATTGTCTTGTATCTTGTAACACTAAAATAGTCCTCGCTATTCTGTGATATGTTTGTTTACGTAAGGCAAATAATTGAGAGGCTAGATAGAAGAGAGAGAAGGAGAGAGAGAGAGAGAGAGAAAGCGATGATAGAAGAATGAAGAAGGAAGGAAATGTGGATGTTAAAACAATGATGATGATGATGGTAATTTGTCTGCCTCCTTTTCAATCCCCACATGCCCTTCTATGACAAACGCTGGGTTAGGATATGCTTGTGATAAGTTGAAATTTTCTACATTTCATCAGGAGCAAAGGAGAAATCCAATAAAACTATGCTTTGGCGATCCTCCGGGGAATGGTGCCATGTAAAAAGCATCTGTGCTGGTGCCACATTAAAAGCATCCATGCCAACAACACATAAAATGTACCCATGCCGGATTCATGTAAAAAGTGTCTGTGTTAGTGCTGTGTATCAAAAGAACTTGTGCTGGCACCATGTAGGAAGCACCTGTGCCGGTGCCCTGTACAGAGCACTCATGCTGGAACCATGTAAAAAGCACCTGGCCAGCCCCATGTGGAAAAAGCAGCCATGCTGGTGCCATTTAAAAAGCACCCAGTACACTCTGTAAAGTGGGTGGCACCAGGAAGGACACCCAGCTGTAGAAACTATGCCAAAGCAGACATCTGGAGCCTGGTACAGCCCTCTTGCTTGGTAGCACCTGCCAGACCTGTCTGACCCATGCTAGCATAGAAAAACGGATGTTAAATAATAATGATGATGATGAGGATGATGATGATGATCCTTTGAAATCTTTTATTATTTTTGTTATTTTAAATTATTTACATTCCAATCTTTCAAAAAGAAAAACAAACTGAACAAAAAAAAAAAAAGAAAAACTTGAGTTGTCATGTAACTAGATTTTGTACATATTCATACTGATGTATTCTTTTGACCAATAATTGCTATCATATCCTTCCTTGTTTCTCATAAACCTGGAGGAAAATGGAGAGCAAGAAAGCAGTGTTATATAAGAGGCATTACCATTGATGTACATCAGTTTTTATTTCTTGTATGTAAACTCCACCTCTAATACTATCGAGAAACATGAGTGTAACTGGAAGTTCTAGAAACTGGGAACTGGATACAGGGGACATAAAGCCTAGCAGAAGCTATCACTAATTGGTAATTGAGTCAGTGAGGGGGGCAGCTATATGATTACTTAATCTGCTAGAAATAGCAACCAAATCTCCCTCAAACCACACCCTGCTGTTTTAGAAAACTTTGCAGTTGGGAATGAGCCTAATCTTTGGTAAGTACAGTAACAACTTAGGACATGTTTCCATTTTATTAAACCTCCTCAGCAAAGTATAATCTTGTCAGTATTTACTAGACTTTAGAATGAATTTGAGAATACATAGGTTTCTTATAACCATTCTAAGTCCTTGTAAGCACTGTTAAGACTTATTCTTCACTTGTAAGCACTGATAAGACTTATTCTTCACTGAGGAAGTCTTAAGACGAAACACATATCCAGAGTTGTTACTTTACCAAAGACTCACTTCTGGCTACATTTCTTTATTCTGATTTTAATCACTTTGAATTTCTGAGAAAAGAATTGGTACAAATTCAAAATGATAACAAGCATAACTAGATAACTAGATATTAAGAGAAATGTTACTGAGATTTGCACAAACTATTACTGTAAGTATGGGTTGATAGTAGTTGTTCATAGTAATATAGTTAATTATGTGTAAATATAATGTAGAATGGCATGGCTGTGTGATTATGAAATTTGCTTACTAACCATGTGGTCTTGGGTTTAATCTCACTGTATGGCACCTTGGGCAAGTTTCTTCTTATAACCCTGGGCTAACCAAAGGCTTGTGAGTGGTTTTGGGAGATGGAAACTGGAAGGAGCCCACCATATGTATGTGTGTGTGTGTGTGTACATTTTCTTGACCTCATGTGATGGTTGTAAATGATCATCATTGTAATTCAAGCAAAGTTGTTCCATTTCCTTGTCTTCTGTGAGAAACACGTCTGGCCATATGGAAATATTACTTTGGAAATAGATGTGGGTTGGCAGCAGGAGGGGCGTTAGACTGCTGAAAATCTGCTTCAACAAATTCTGTCCAACTCATGCAAGCATGGAAAAGTGAATGTTAAATGAAAATGATGCTGAGGTTGGTGAATGATGGGAGAAGAGCTAAGGGAATTAGGATTGAATGAAAAGCTGATTAAGAGTTTGATAGAACAGACATGATAAACATATAAAGCAGTGTAGGAAAGCTATTAAAAAGTTTTAATGATGTATATAGCAAGTTTAATAAAATACTCTATATTTTTTTCTTTACCAGAGTCAGTAAAAGAAGTGGTTCACATCAGTCTTCTCAGAGAAAAGCGAAAAATGGAATTGATGATCGTCTTTCCATTGAAGAGGTTTGTTAATGATTAATTTTCTTATTTCAGTGACAGTGACTGAGAATTTAAGTGGTGCCAGGTGTGTGTGTGTGTGTGTGTGTGTGTGTGTGTGTGTGTGTGTGTGCGTGCGTGTTTATGTGTTTGAGTGTACCCTTGTTCTAACATCATGTAATGATAGTTAACAACAGCACCATCATACAAGTGATGTCATTTGACACAAAAAACATGTCTGGCCATGGGAAATATTACCTTGTTTGAAAACAGGTGAGGGTTGGCAACAGGAAAGGCATCTGACTGTAGAAAATCTGCCTCCACAAACTTTGTATGATCCATGCAAGCATGGGAAAGTGAGTGTTAAATGATGATATTGACAATGATAAAAGGATTTTTAAAAGTGAAATAAGATATATGATCAAAGTGTAAACTTGTTTTATTTTCTGTAGTGTTTATTTCCAGCTTGTGTGTGTGTGTGTGTGTGGGTGTATGTGTGTATGCAAATATATGTATGTATTTGTATATATGTATATACATACATATTCGTGCCGGTGGCATGTAAAAGCACCCACTACACGTGTATACACACACACACACACGTGTATACACACACACACACGTGTATACACACACATACACATGTATACACACACACACAGATGTATGTGCGTTTATATATATGTAAGAAAGTCTTCTTATATACTTAAAAAGTCTTCTGACTTTTTAAAACCATTTTAACAATTCTAGTTAGTGTTCAATAGTTTGTAATCACTATATCGTAATGTCTATTTACCACTGAGATGTTTTAAATTAAGAAAGAGATTGTTAATGTACATGTGCAATGAATCTTTCTGTTTCTAATGTTAATTTTCCATTGCAGGCATTTTTAACTCTGCAATTAAAGAATTTGTTTAATTGTCAACTTATACAGTCAAGCTCTGGCATTACTAATCTCATTAAATCATTTACGAAAGCTGTTGGTGAGAAACCTGGAAAGTAAGACCACTTTTGTTACCTACATTGTCATTATAGTCTTCTGATAATTATATATTTTACTAACAGGAGAACTGTGGCTGAGTGATTATAGTACTAGAGATAATTGAATGTGAGTTCAGTAGGCACAGGTGTGGATGCACCTGTTGTGGTAACAAATTTGCTTGCCAACCACATGGTCTTGAGTTCATTCACACTGAATGGCACCTTGGGCAAGTGTCTTCAACTATAGTCCCGGGCTGACCAAAACCTTGTGAGTGGATTGAGAAGACACGTCAAGCTAAATGAAATCATGGAAGGTCATGTAACCCTCTTACACACACACATTCACACCCAATCTGTTCTCTGTCTAAACTCCCTCACAACCCATCCTTCCAACATAACTCCATCCCATCATGCATGTACACTACCCACTGGCAGGCCCCCTCCTCTTTCCCTCATGTGCTTACCTGCATACTCTTCATACCCCCACATATCTACCATACCTCACTGCCAGCCACTTCAGTTTCTCACCATCACCTTGACTGCTAAATATACAAACTCTTTTTATTCTCTCTCTGTTTATTTTCTCATATTCCTTTCTGTTGAAGAGCATAGGCTCGAAATGTAAAAGACTTTCTCACTTTCCCGAGTGTGAAACTAATACACCTGCTTGTTGTTCATACACCTGTCTTCGTCTTTATTTTTTACTGTAAATTTCAACTATATATATATATATATATATATATATATATGCTCCGTTGGGAAGCCAGTATGCTCCGTTGGATGTGTAATGTCAATGTGAATACCCGTCAGAGTGTAAGTATCTTGAGAGAAAAGCTGAACATTAGAAGCATCAGTTGTGGTGTGCAAGAGAGACGATTGCACTGGTATGGACATGTGGTGAGAATGGATGAGGATAGCTGCGTGAAAAAGTGCCACACCCTAACAGTTGAGGGAACCCGTGGAAGAGGTAGGCCCAGGAAGACCTGGGCTGAGGTGGTGAGGCAAGACCTTCGTACATTGGGCCTCACCGAGGCGATGACTACTGACCGAGACCTTTGGAAATGTGCTGTGCGTGAGAAGACCCGGCAAGCCAAGTAAGATCGTTGCCAGTGCCCCTGGACTGGCTCTTGTGCGGGTGGCACATGAGATGCACCATTTTGAGCGTGGCCGTTGCCAGTACTGCCTGACTGGCTCCCGTAGGATTTTCAAGTGAGATCGTTGCCAGTGCCCCTGGACTGGCTTGTGCGGGTGGCACATAAAAGACACCATCTCGAGCGTGGCCGTTTTCGTGCGGGTGACACGTAAAAGCACCCACTACACTCTCTGAGTGGTTGGCGTTAGGAAGGGCATCCAGCTGTAGAAACTCTGCCAAATTAGATTGGAGCCTGGTGTTGCCATCCGGTTTCACCAGTCCTCAGTCAAATCGTCCAACCCATGCTAGCATGGAAAGCGGACGTTAAACGATGATGATGATGATGATGATATATATATATGCATATATATGCATGTGTGTGTGTGTTACTGTCACTTTGTCTTGATTTCATGTGATAGTTGTAAACAAATGTCACCATCATGCAGGCAGTGTCCTTCATATCTTTTGAAAAAACATGTCTTGTCTTGGAGAAATATTACTTTGCTTGGAAATAAATGAGGATTGGTGACAGGAAGGGCATCTGGTTGTAGAAAATCTGCCTCAATGAAACTTCATCCAACCCATGCAAGCATGGAAAAGTGGGCATTATAATAAAGATGATGATGATAATGATCTAAGACTTAGTCACTAGAGTTTTGGGTGCAGGTGTGACTGTGTGATAAGAAGCTTGCTTCCCAACCACATGGTTCTGGGTTCAGTCCCTCTGCATGGATCCTTGGACAATTGTCTTCTACTGTAGCCTAAGGCTGACCAAAGTCTTGTGAGTGGATTTGGTAGATGGAAACTGACAGAAGCCCGTCGTATATATACATATATGTGTGTGTGTGTGTATGCCCCCCCCCACATGACAACAGGTATTCATGTGTTTATGTCCCCATAACTTAGTGGTTAAACAATAGGGACTGATGGACTAAATACCAGGCTTAAAAAACAAAGTACCTAGTAGTACACTCTGTAAAGTGGTTGATTCATTCGACTATAATTTCTTCCAGGTAATGCCCCAGCATGGCCACAATCTAATGACTGAAAGAAATAAAAGGTATAACGTAAAACAAGACAAACACTAATTCTCTTAGAAATAGATTTTATCTTTGACTTCACTACGTCATTGAGATAATTAGTTGTTGCCAACAGCGACAGTATTTTCTATCTTCTATTAAAAATCTATATTGTGTGTATGTATATGTTTCACGAGCCCCTAGGCATCAGAACAAAGCAATTAGCAAAATACAGAGAGGGAGAAAACAATAGAGTAAGAAGCTAACAGAATAGAAGTAAAACCACAGCCAGTAAGAGAGGCGAGGGGAAGAATCACCTGTGTTGTTGTACAGTCACATGACTCTTCAGTAATAGTATATAATCAATACATTTCATTGAAATGCAAGCAATGGTTTTTTTCCATCTTCCTAATTCACAAACGATTTTATTTGTTTTTAAAACGTCCAGTTGTGAAGGGAATTTACAAAAAAACTAATCTATTGTGCAATGATACACTGTCGTTAATGGTGTTATAAAAATGTTGTAAAAGTAGAAATAAAAAAAAAGAGAGAAAAACACTTGAAATTATTGTTGGGACATTCTATTCATGTGTGTGTGTTTGTGTGTGTGTGTGTGTGTGTGTGTGTTTGTTTGTTTAACAAGTGTAAATAATTATTTATGTGAGACTGTCTTATCTTTCTATTCATCATCAATGTTTAATGTCTACTTTTCTAATATTTGCATTAGCCAGACAATTTGTTGAGGCAGATTTTTCTATTGCTGGATGCTTTTCCTGTTGCCAAACCTCACTTGTTTCAAAGGGGGGTAATATTTCACCATTGAAACCTGGAAATGAACATCATTGTTTGTATGACATTGATGTTCATTTACAATTATCAAATGATATCAAGACAAGGGTACACCCCAAAATATATACATACTTGTATATAAATATTCAATGGGCTTCTTTCAGTTTCCATCTACCAGATCCACTTACAAGGTTTTGCTTTGCTTGGGGCTATAGTAGAAGACATTTGCCCAAGGTGCTATACAGTGAGACCGAACCCAAGTCTGCATAGTTGGAAAGCAAGCTTCTCAACCACACATCCATGCCTGCACCTATAGACACAGCTCTGAGAGTGCCAATAACTCTATAATACCTTGTTCTGAAAAGAATAAACATCAACTTAATCTACAATCTTAGTAAAACTCTGCTATTCTAAAGAAGGTCTTAATGGAATGAAGAAAATTAACTCAAAGCAAAGCCAACTCCTGGAGATGACATCAGTTTTACTTGCCTGGTCCCTATTTTTTTTTTCTTATCTGTGAATGACCTGATAAGTGTGAGTGAGTAAAAGAAAGCATTGCAAAGGTATAATTCATCATCATCATCATTTAACATCTAGTTTCCATGCTGGCATGAGCTGGACAGTTTAATCAGAGCTGGTCAGCCAGAGAGGTGCACTGGGTTCCATTTGTCTGTTTCTATGGCTGGATGCCCTTCTTAACACCAACCACTTTACAGAGTGGACTGGGTGCTTTCTATGTGGCACTGACACAGGTGTTTTTATATGAATGCATTTAACTGGTAATTGCAGTTTGCTCTTGTTGAGCTGCCTTATAATACAGGGGTAACCAGCTAAATACTCAGTGGTAGAGGAAGCATCTAATTCAGAAGATTTCCATGACTAGATAGCTTGCCATAACAATACCGTCTTTGGAATAAAACCTTAAACCTGCCTCATTAATTTAACAGAGATTTCTTTGAAGGCAAGTTAGTCTGCTACATTAATTGGTGTATTGGCCCAGCTTGTTCTTGGATATTATTTTTGTTTTATCTGTTGCCTGGAGACATACTTAGATTACTTAGATAAGTTTTAACCAAAGTTGGCCAAGCCATGTCTCATTTAATAGTACCACCTGGAAGAGATACACAGTCAGCTCTTGGGCACCATAGCCCGTTCAAGCAGAGAGTTATTGTTTTCAGAGGTGTATCCGGGTGTTGTATTTGTTGGAAGTAATCATCTAGGGATTGTTTGAATGCCGTGAAATCACTTTTCTCCTTTATGTAGGCTGGCATGATGTTGAAGAGAGCAGGGCCAGTTGAGGTGAAATAGTTCTGTCGTAGTGTTGTGATACAACACACACATGGTTTCTGTAGCGGATGGATGGCACGGGGGCAATAATATACACACAATATATAGATATTCTATATTCCAGAATGTCTTAGATATAGTCTATGATCAGATTAAAACCATTCCACTTCAGTGATACTGAGTTCTAGAAGTGCTGTATATATATATATATATATATATATATATACACATACACACACACTTATACTCTCCACCTACACATTTCAATGATTGACACTTTCCACCTAAATGTACAAAACTACATCTCATAATGCATGATGCCTATCTCTACACCACTTACTCCTGCAGCCTAATCTCACCATATCATCTTTCTGTCCTGTCCTCCTTCCATGTCATTACTATTCGGTCACTTCTCCCTCCATCTACTCTCTTCTGCATCTCTACCCTCCCGAATTCATGACTCTTCGGTCATTATCTTTCAACCCTCCCTAACTTCTTTTACAAGTGCAGCCTACCACTTCATCTCCTCCTCTTCTGCTTCCCCTTAGAATCTTAAAATAATGCCACTTACTTGTACTTACCTTGAGCTTTGAGGGGCCACCTGGACACCGTCTCCTGCTGATTATTCTCTCCCTCTCCTACAAACTGAGTTACCATGCAGTTCTTGTACAAGAACCTGCTCATACTCTTACCTCTTGCCCCATAGCATAACCCTCAACTCCTTTGGTATTCATAGTTTTGTGAGCTGCATTGTGATTTCAATAGTGCTGTTGGCATGATAAAAGCACCAAATACTTTCTGTAAAGTGACTGGTGTTAGGAAGGGCATCCGGTCACAGAAACCATACCAAAGCAGACATTGGAACATGATGCATCTTTAGGCCCAATGGATCCTGTCAAACTGTCCAACCCATAGCAGCATGAAACATGGAGATTAAATTATGATGATGATTCTGTATGAGATCTACACCATTGTTATAAATGTATCTATATCATAGTTTTCATCTCTCATAATAACGTTGCTTTCAACTATCACTTTTAGGAAAGATCGTTTGCAGTCTGAGTTTTCCTTTCACAATGCGAAAGGTAATAACACTCACGGATCATCTAATATACAAGGGATGTGGAAGTTACAACTCCAACAGTTCAAGAATGTTAGTTCTGATATTGCTAATGCGATTGTTTTCCAATATCCTACACCAAAATCTTTGTTTGAGGTTAGTATCAAACAGTTTGATTTGTCAATGTCTACCATTCCTAGTATTCTGCATGTCTTGAGTGTGATATTGTAATTGGTATGTAATATTTATCAAACATACATTCTATAAATCTACACAACTGAAGCACATTCATTTTGTCTATCAGATAGTCTAGTAATACAGACAATAGAGAGTTCAAATAGAATTTTCTTTATTTTATATTTTTCCTTGGAGGTCATTAAAAAATATGCAGTGGGATCAAATTGTTTCATTAAGAAAGAATTAATTTTCTGGATAAAATTTATATTCAATATTTTTGCAAATGGTGTACTCTATATTTCCTGATTTTCTCAGGCATATGAAAAATGTTCCTCAGAGAAGGAAGGTATTAAAGTACTTGAAGATATTACGGTAAATATAAAACCAATTATTTGCTACTATTTTAAGTTTAAAAATGTTCTTATTCTGATTTCATGTCATTTTAATTTTATATAATTTTAGTTATTGTGGTGTACCTGAGTACTGTATGCAATAAGCTCATTATTATATTATTACATTTACATTTACATTTACATATTTGGCCTCGTGACTGACATGAACGGATTAGATTTTGGGATCGATTCAGTACTGGACAAGGATTCTGGATTATTTTTCTGGTGTTTTTACTTAATTTTTGAGTGGTCAGGTTTATTTTTAGCATTCTTGTTTGTGAGAGCAGTCGAGTTTATTTCTGTTATTCTCATTTTAAAAAGTAACTGATTGATCATGAGAGAGAGAGAGAGAGAGAGAGAGAGAGAGAGAGAGAGAGAGAGAGAGAGAGAGCCATCATTTAACACTCCAATTGTATAATATCTTAATGTAAGAATATGCTGTGTATTTCATGTGTGAAGTGTAGAAAACTGGAAGCTTGTTACATTGAGCGTGGCCGTTGCCAGTACCGTATGACTGGCCTTTGTGCCGGTGGCACGTAAAAGCACCCACTACACTCTCGGAGTGATAGGTGTTAGGAAGGGCATCCAGCTGTAGAAACTCTCCCAGATCAGATTGGAGCCTGGTGCAGCCTTCTGGCTTGCCAGTCCTCAGTCAAATCGTCCAACCCATGCTAGCATGGAAAGCGGACGTTAAACGATGATGATGTGTTTGTTTTGCAAGATTCTTGATATCAAATTGTGTGTTGTAACTTTTACATTTATATATAGGTATGGTCATTTTGTCAATAAACACATGCACTATTTATTTGATCTTTAATTTAGCTTTATATTATTATTACCTCCGCCTTAGCAAAGGCGGAGGCTTTGTTTTCAGTCGCGTTTGTTTGTTTGTCTGTGGACAAGATATCTCAATAACTGCTGGATGGATTTTGATGAAACTTTTAAGGATATTTGGCCTCGTGACTGACATGAACGGATTAGATTTTGGGATCGATCCAGTACTGGACAAGGATTCTGGATTATTTTTCTGGTGTTTTTACTTAATTTTTGAGTGGTCAGGTTTATTTTTAGCATTCTTGTTTGTGAGAGCAGTCGAGTTTATTTCTGTTATTCTCATTTTAAAAATAATCTCTGGCTAATTGTTGAGAGGATGTTGGTGTTGCCTTTGGCGGAGATATGCCCTCTCTGAGTGCTCTTATTATTATTAGTTTATTCATCAGAATTCTTTGGTCACACATTCTGTGACCTCTTCAGTGACTATCTCCTCTTCTCTCTGTTCAAAATAGACAGGACAAGACCAGAGAAAAGAAGAAACACAAAGAACGGAAAGTCAATTAATAATAATAATAATAATAAAGCTAATGTGAAGATAAAATAAATAGTGTGTGTGTTTATTGGCAAAATGACCGTCCCCAAATATAACAATATGTTATTATTCAAATAGTAAAATATTGGTTTATTTAACTGCTTTCAGTTATTGTAGATGAATGCCTTCATCTTTGTTTGAATAGCTTTATGAAATACATAAGTAACTGATTGATCATGAGAGAGAGAGAGAGAGAGAGAGAGAGAGAGAGCCATCATTTAACACTCCAATTGTATAATATCTTAATGTAAGAATATGCTGTGTATTTCATGTGTGAAGTGTAGAAAACTGGAAGCTTGTTACATTTATTTTGTTGGTTAGCTTTTTACTTTCTCTGAACATTTCGTTACTGGTAGTTGCAACAGATATGATCAAGAAGGAGTTAGTTGCAAGGTAGCTTTGATTCTTTGTTCTTGGTGACAAGAAAGGCTATTAGTTATCCAGTACAATGTGATAGCTTGTTATTGGAACTCAACACAATCTTCTGCCCTGTCAAACATCCAACCCATGGAATATTGAAGTTAATGATGATATATACTCTTTTACTTGTTTCAGTCATTTGACTGCGGCCATGCTGGAGCACCGCCGTTAGTCGAGCAAATCGACCCCAGGCCTTATTCTTTGTAAGCCTAGTACTTATTCTATCGGTCTCTTTTGCTGAACTGCTAGGTTACGGGGACATAAACACACCAGCATCGGTTGTCAGGCGATGTTGGGGGGACAAACACAGACACACATACATATATACGACGGGCTTCTTTCAGTTTCCGTCTACCAAATCCACTCACAAGGCTTTGGTCGGCCCAAGGCTATAGTAGAAGACACTTGCCCAAGGTGCCATGCAGTGGGAATGAACCCGGGACCATGTGGTTGGTAAGCAAGCTACTTACCACACAGCCACTCCTGCACCTATATATAAATTTATATCAAGATATACTTTAATGAAAATGTGAAACATATCCATTAGTAAAATATAAAAATGGGCTACTTTTGTGAATTATTTTTTTAAAAATGTATCCATACTAAACTCTCTTCACTTGGAAGTAGTTGAAAACTACCAAACTGCCTAAGGTATTGAAAGGAAAGGAAACCATGTTCAATTAGCAAATGTGTGGATACAGCATATATTTTAATAGTAAACATAACTGACAAGAATTATAGCAAAAAAAAAAAATCAATAGCCTTTGCTAATTGGAATAATATAATTGGCAGTTGCATAGTTTTAAAAAGAAACAGCTGTATATACAATTCAGTTTTTGGTTGAGCTAATTCATTAAACTTCTTTCTTGCTGAATTAGTCAACATTTTTGACTTAAAATTTCTTCTTTCTATTCCTTGGCACAACTGATATATCTTTGTTTTATATTTTTTTTTCTCTCATTTTAGTTACAGTACAAGAAATTGATATAGAAATATTGCTGAGGTGTTTGTAATGAGGATGAGATGTTTGGGTGTTGCTCACATGTTTGACATCGGACATTTGAACCCTTTAACATTCAGATTATTCTATCAAATATAATGCTTATTTATTCATTGTTTTAAATTAATCATGCATTATCCTGTAACTTTGAGATTTTGATGATAATCATCATCCATCATCATTTAGTGTCTGTTTTCCATGCTAGCATGGGTTAGATGGTTTGACTGGAACTGGTAAGCTATACCAGGCTCCTGTCTGGTTTTGCTTGGTTTCTACAGCTGGATGCCCTTCCTTAATGTTAATCACTTCAAGAGCGTTGTGGATGCCTTTTATGTCTCCTCAAGCATAGCAAAAAACCAAAGGTCTTGTGCATCTGTCATTGTCTCTGTGAAACTCAACATCTGAAAATCATGCTTCACAATCTGGGTCTTCTACAGGTTCCCTTCACATTTAGAGATTGGTACTTCTTTATGCAGCTGTCCTCAGCCATTTTTTAGAATGACATTGTAGGATAGTATGTTCACTGTTTATATTAGTCAAACTCATGTCCTCATCTTTATTGTTGCTTTCGCTATGTTTTTGGCTGGTGTACATTTCAGCTTTCTTTAGGTGTCTTGTGATTCACCTTAGTGCATTGCCTGGGATTGAACTCAGAACCTTCAGGCAACTGCACTGCATTAACCAATGCCTTTATCCACTATGCTATGCCTGTAGGTAGTGTCAGACTGAAATTTTAAGGCTTATAAATCTCCATCGATGCCTTATGGTGGCTCTGTACTGATTGGACAATACAATTCTTTATTTCTGAGATAAAGAATCTATATTATGTGCACTCTCTTTTACTTGTTTCAGTCATTTGACTGTGGCTATGCTGGAGCACCGCCTTTAGTCGAGTAAATCGACCCCAGGACTTATTCTTTGTAAGCCTAGTACTTATTCTATCGGTCTCTTTTTACCGAACCGCTAAGTTACGGGGACGTAAACACACCAGCATCGGTTGTCAAGCGATGGTGGGGGGACAAACACAGACACACATACAAATATATATATATATATATATATACGACGAGCTTCTTTCAGTTTCCATCTACCAAATCCACTCACAAGGCTTTTGTCGGCCCGAGGCTATAGTAGAAGACACTTGCCCAAGGTGCCACGCAGTGGGACTGAACCCAGAACCATGTGGTTCGTAAGCAAGCTACTTACCACACAGCCACTCCTACACCTATATATATTTTTTATTCATATTTTGCAGAAGTAACATACGTTAGTCAGACCAGTGTCTTCATCTTGATGGTTGCTTTCACTAAATTTCTCATCTCAGAAAGATATAATTGTATTGTAGAATAGGTGTGAGGGGCTGGAACTGGCAAGTTTGAGCACAAAACATGTAGAGTATTTGGGCCCGATATGTCCAGTTTAAATGCTAAAGGGTTAATGTTCTTTTCCTTTGCTCCCCTCTTCTCCCTGTTGATGTGTGTGAGCCTATTTCTCTGACAAAAGGGAAAGATGTTTGCATCACTCATGTTCAATAAATAAATTGTAATGTATCGCTTGCTCTTCCTTTCTATTTGTATGTTTCTGCGCACATAAGCTTGTGCGTATGTGTTTGCCTTCAGCACCAAAACATTCTGAATGCCCAGTCAGCTGTACCAAGTTATCTGTATCCAAACAGCTGCACCTAATCGTTTCATTCGGGTTAGCAGCATACATTGAATATGTGCCTTTCTAAATATAAATATCTTAAGCTTCTCTGTTTTGATTTTCCAGGTAAGGAGACATGCTGGTGTGTTGCAATCAACCAAGCGAATAGGTAAAGAAGCTGCACGGAGAATTTATCAGCTCATGACATCAAAAGATCCAAATTTATTGTTAAAATAAATCCTTTTAGGCTTATTTTTACAATGTATTTTTTTAAAAATTAAATATATCCGTTTTTAACCGTTTCTCCAGACTTGAACTAAAATTGTTTTTGTTTAGCCTCATATTAGTCCTGTTTGAGTGGAGGCGCAATGGCCCAGTGGTTAGGGCAGCGGACTCGCGGTTTTGATTCCCAGACCGGGCGTTGTGAGTGTTTATTGAGCGAAGACACCTAAAGCTCCACGCGGCTCTGGCAGGGGATGGTGGCGAACCCTTTTTTAGTATGTTCAGTTTTTAAACACCATATAGAAATGGAACACAAGCTAAATAAAGTTATTTAGCTCCAGGCAATGCTAGCTGGAGCAGAGTTTATGATCAAAGCTATTTCAGCTATTGACCATCCTGCCTTTTTAGAGATATGTACACTCTTACTTCTTGTTTCTGTTGTGCCTGTAATTCAAAGGGTCAGCCTTGTCACACTGTGTCACGCTGAATATCCCCGAGAACTACGTTAAGGGTACACGTGTCTGTGGAGTGCTCAGCCACTTGCACGTTAATTTCACGAGCAGGCTGTTCCGTTGATCGGATCAACTGGAACCCTCGACGTCGTAAGCGACAGAGTGCCAATAAATAATAAGTCCTGTTTGGATAGACCTATATAGTCAAAGATGTTCCAACAATGACCATCCCATCCATTCTGAAGCATTATATTATCCAGCCTCCTTTTTTTTTTTTTTTAAGTCAGTAAGGTATATCTGAGGAATATTTGACTGCTATCTCTTGCAGTACAAGTAATACATGGAGGATCTCTTGTTTAACTAAAATTGTTTAGTCCCAGGTCAGCCCTGATTAGATATACTCATGGTCAAAAATATTCCAGTTGTGAACATCCTGTTTTTTTTCTTGGAGGTAGGGGTTATCCTATACTACATTATCTCATGTGTCCTTCTGTTTTTTTAAAGTCAGTTGGATGTGATTGAAGGAGATTTGGCTGTTATATCTAGGAGGTTAAGTGACCACATACAGGTACCTTTATTGATGCATTTAACAAAAGTATGAGAAAAGGCAAGATGATCACCTTATGTAGGCATTAATACCAATTAAACTACATTCATTTTGAATATTTCATTAGTTTTTATAAGGTACTGCTATAAATTTTAGCTATTTGAGACTAATGCTGAAACCCCCTTTGGTCATGACTGACCATGGGATTGCACCTAGAAAGTTCCCTTCCAAGGTACAAGTCCGGGAAAGGTTGTTTATGGAAGACCAGCAGTCACCCATGCATACCGGCCTTCCCTCTCCACACCACCAGTGTCATCCAAGGGAAAGGCAAAGGCCGATACAGCTTGGCACCTGTGACGTCGCAGCTCATTTCTACAGCTGAGTGAACTGGAGCAACGTGAAATAAAGTGTCTTGCTCAAGAACACAACATGCAGCCCAGTCTGGGATTCGAACTCACGATCGTAAGCTCGACGCTCTAACCACTGAGCCCTGCGCCTTCACATTAAGACTAATATTATCCTAAAAAAAAAAAAAAAAAGAGGGTTTGTATATTTGTAAAAAAATATATAAAAATCAAATTGTTTTTAGAAGTAGATAAAGCTATAAATATTAGGATAAAAAGTCAAAGGCTGTCTGTTGGACTTGAACCCATATCTATGAACTTTTTCTAAATGTTTACAGATGTGGGTTCAAGTTAAAAGGGCAGCCTTCAATTTTTTTTCATCCAAGTGTTTTTTTAACCCAGTATTATTTATAGGTTTTTTCTTCACGCTCATTATTATCATTATCCTTTAACGTCTGTTTTCCATGCTGGTATGGGTTGGATGGTTTGATCTGAGCTGACAAGCAGAAGAGCTGCACCGGGCTCCAATCTGATTTGGCTTGGTTTCTACAGCTGGATGCCCTTCTTAATGCCAACCACTTTATAAAGTGTACCGAGTACCTTTTATGTAGAACATGGTCTTTACGGGTGAAATTATGTGGTGCCGACATGGGTGCTTTATACATGGTGCTTTCAAGTTTCTTGAAGGTTCTAAATTCTTATGACGTAAATAAAGATCAACATTTCAAATAAAGAAGGCTGCTTTAAAAGAATGATGTACACAATATATAACACACAGACACAGACACACACACACAAATCATATCTCCAAGAGCCATATGAATTCATAATGCTGTTGCTTGGTGACCGGTTTTGTCAACTGTTACAAAAGGTACAGAAATGTGCTAGAGAATGGTGATTCCTGAGCCTCAATAGAACAAGTAATGATGATGGTGTAGCATGTTAGAACAAGATAGAGATGAGGTGAATAAGATACAGTTTGCATCTGTACTAGACTGTGTGACAATAGCTCTTATATTATTGCTTTCTGATTTAGGCATAAGGCCAGCAATTTTGAGAGGAAGGAACTAGTTCTTGACTGATACATTATTTTATTAACCCCGGAAGGAAGAAAAGCAAATTTGATCTAGGAGGAATTTGAATTTAAAGAAAATGCTTTGTGATATCTCTTCCAGCTCTTTTACATTATGACATTAACAGTTCTGTCAGCTCACCACATTTATAGCTTTCTATATTATTGAGAGCTACAAAGAATATATGGTAAAGGACAAATGACTCTACTTGAAATTCATTGGCCTAGACATGCTGTTAAGTTTTGATCAATTAGTTTCTGGTGAAAGTATCATTACAGCAGTAGAAGAATTTGGCAGCATGGAGTTGAATAATTTTAGAAGAAAAATGGCTCTGTTACTGTAAAAAGTATATAATCCATTCCTGGTATGCATGGTTAGAATTAGAATTCAATAGTTTATAAAATTTGTTTTGGGATCTTAACTTTAGATAATGCACTGGAATAAATACCAGTTATTACACTGGATTGCTGTTTATGATAGTGTTTCTGTAATGATTGACGAGAAAATTGAGATACATTTTTAAACTTGTTCAATACTATAGCAAAGGAAGAATTATATGGATGCAAAATCTGTTTTGTATTCTCACAAATAAAAGAGGGTTGGGAATATAAATATTTTTTGGTTGGAGAAGAATGGTATTTGAAAAAACACTGATTCATATCAGAGAAAAAAAAAATGAAAATAAAGATAATGAAATACAAAAAGTTCCCCCAAACATTTATTCATAAGTTAATAATTTAGTAAACAACAATACAACAGTTAAGATAAATAATATATAACTTATAGTCTCTGAGATACACATCTGCTAACAACTGTTTAGTTTATAGAATAGAGATTCATTTGTTGCTTCATCTCATTGATGTCTGCCAATCCAAATTTATCTCCTTGAGCTTTCATGAGATTAAACATTTCCTCCAACTGGTGTCGTTGAATCGCTCTCTCTTCTTCTAACTCTTTCTCAGAAAGTTGTATATTTTTCAAAGTGAGGCGCTGTTTCGCTTTCTTCACTTCACTTGGAATGTGTTGACAAAATTGCATTGGGTCTATTTCTGAATTGGTTTGAGGATTTTGGGTTTCTTCACAGCCTGAAAATAAAATAAATGAAATGCTTTTAAGTATACACAAAAACAAATAGTTGTTAGAGAGTTGGACAGGCTTCTGCACAATATTTGCTTTGACTCCTTGCACTTGAGTTCAAATATAACTGAGGTCAACCTTGCCTTCCATCTATTGAAGGTCACTAAAAAATTATCAACAAGGGTGGTGGATTACAGAACTGTAAGATTGTTTGGATGCTTTGTGGTATTTGTTCTGGTCCTCAGTATTTTGAGTTCAAATCCTGCCATGGCTTACTTGGGTGGTGGGCTTAATCTGTCACTTGATTTAACTCCTCTACCTGGTACCTTGAGTGCTTTTAGCAGAATCCACTTTTTGAAAGCACTCAAGCAAGGTGTCTCTAGTTTGTCCTTTCTGTCCACTTATCTCAAATGCTTTGTAAAAGGATTAAAATAAAACAAGAAAAAAAAAAAACAACAAAAAAAAAAAACAAGAAAATAATTTAGGTAGCAACCTCATCAATTAGGTGGTCCATTAATGAACTTTTTCTAATGTGAAATACAAACACAAGAGTTTAATATTTGTGAATTTTTTGTCTGCCTCTAAAGCAAAGGCTGCAACATTTTAGTTTACGAGACATTTATTTTAGGGAAAGGGGATCAGAAATAGCTCTATCCAAAAAGTGAACTTTGATTGTTGGGGTGATTACTTCCAATATATGATGTATGCATCAGTTTTTATTAACATTAAAACTTATAGTAATGAAGACTAAGTTCAAATGTCAGTGAACTAATTCTATGACCCAGTTTTCAGTGTTGTTTGAAGACATTGCATTTCTGTTATGTCATTAACCCTCTCAGACCTGAGCCCCTATGTCTAACTTTACCTTCAACCTGGGCTCCCAAGCCAAAAGACGCATATACAACTCGAGTGTAACGATTGCAGGCAAACAGATGGACAGAATTATCTGCATCTTTTTTCTCTACATGTGGGGTTCATTACCATTTCACTGGGAATTCAGCAGAGATGATTTTTAGCCTCTTCCTACTACATGGGAATACAACATGGCAGGGTAAATATACTCTTGGTAAAGTTATGAATATCACAATTCCTTTTTCTCTTTTATCAATTTGGATATGAAATCACAAGTAAACTTTTTTAGTATGTTCAGTTTTTAAACACCATATAGAAATGGAACACAAGCTAAATAAAGTTATTTAGCTCCAGGCAATGCTAGCTGGAGCAGAGTTTATGATCAAAGCTATTTCAGCTATTGACCATCCTGCCTTTTTAGAGATATGTACAGCTATATCAGCTAAAGTGTCCTATCCTTATAGAAAATGTCAGGGAATGATTTATGTAAAATTTGGTTGTTATTTCTAGGAGGCTGAAAGGTCACATAGTAGATCCTTTGACAAAGATAAGGGCATGAAACTATTTAACTTGGAAAATACCTTACTCATAAGCTTATAAGACATTATGGAAACTAATATATTTTGCATTATTGAGATTCCGGGATTGGTGGGGTGGGACCCCACCTCATTTTTAGTGAACCAAAATAAGGGATTTGCAGCATATTAGGAGGTCAGGGTACTTGATTCCATGCAAAAAATCAAATTTTTAATTTTTACTTAGTGAAAATCGCGTGGATGTTAATATAGAAATTTACCATAATGTTGTTATTTAGCCTCAAATCAACCCTGATACTGCAAACGTATCATCAAAGACATTCCACCTTTCAGCAACCATCTTTTTAAGGATAATCTAGGACATTATATACAATGGGCATGTGATTCAGGTAGGGGGATACTTTGGCTGCTATTTTTAGCGTGTCGAGTGACCAGGTAGAGGCTCTTTCATTGGTTCAATTGTGTGATGAGATTTTTTTACACATGTAATATATATCATCGGCAGAAGTTAGAGAGTAAGTCAAAAGCTGAGAGTTTCATGTATTGGCACTTATCAAACACGAATTTGTCCATTGTTACATTGTAACTTCTGACAAAATAACTTCTAAAATACAAAATTTTGTCAAAAACGTTAAGAGTAAACCCTGTTCTATGTGACACATTCTACCAGTATTGGAAGTTTGAAAGTGTTTAGTTAAAAAAAATTAATTGAATAATCTGTACATCAGAATTTGAACTCAGAACGTAAAGACATGAAATACCGCTTCTAAAATACAAAATTTTGTCAAAGATGTTAAGAATAAACCCCATTCTATGTGACATATTCTACCAGTATCAGAAGTTTGAAAGTGTTTAATTAAAAAAACATTAACCAAATAATCTGTACATCAAAGTTGACCTCGGCAAAATTTGAACTCAAAACATAAAGACAGATGAAATACTGTTAAGCATTTCACCTGGCGCTCTAACGTTTCTGCCAGCTTACAACCTTAGAATGCAAAAATTCATTATAGAAATATATTCTTTATTCTTATTGCTTAAGCGTTACTTCTTACTTCTTTACTGACATTAAATTTCGTATCATTTTACCTCTTAACTGTTTTTCTACTAATTTTTGTTCAATGCGACTAATGATTCTGAATTTCTCATGCATTTTTCTATCATTTAAGCCTAAGAAAGTATACTTTTAATCTAAAATTAAAATATTTATGTTAATTGAAGATGAATATCTGCATTACTGCTCCACTTGAGGTCTGACATATTTTGATGTAACTTTTTTTCTACTGAACCAAATCTCAAACTATTTATGCTAAAGTGTAGCTGAGGAGGAGCCCTCTTTAAAACTATTAACAGTTTGCAATTTAGTTAAAAACTGAATTAGTGGTGAAGCTTGGAAACTGCTACGATTGATGAAATGGAGGACTTAAGAATATATTCAACCACTACGTGGTTTTGAAATTTACAGACAAACAAAAGACGAAGACAGGGCTATTAACAACAAATAGGTGTATTAGTTTAACGCTTGGGCAGGGGAGAAAATTTTTTACGTTTTGAGCCTATGCTCTTCAACAGAAAGGAACACGAGGAAATAAACAGAGAGAATAAAAAGAGAATAAATACACACGTATATATATACACATACATACATACATATATAGATACACACACACATACATATATATATACATACATACATACACACACATATCTATATATATATACAAATATACACACACACATATATATATATACACACGTATATGCATACACACACATATATATATATACATACACACATATATATATACATACACACGTACATATATATATATATATATATATATATATATATATACACACACATACATATATATATATATATATATATATATATATATATATATATATATATACAAATTCCTTCCACTGTTTGGGAGTGGTATTTCTTCACACGGCTCTCCTCATCCATCCATAGTACATGACCATGCCAACACAAACATCTCTCTTGCACACGACATCCGATGCTTCTTATGGCCAACATTTCTCTCAGGGTGTTTATACTCTGTTGTGTGTGCACACTGACATTACAAATCCAGCAGATCATGCTAGCTTCATTTCTTTCAGGCCTATGCATGTCTTCAGCAGTCATGGCCCATGTTTCACTGCCGTGAAGCATGGTAGTTCGCACACATGCATTGTACAATCTACCTTTCACTCTGAGCGAGAGACCCTTTGTCACCAGTAGGGGTAGAAGCTGTCTGAACATTGCCCAGGCAATTCTTATTCTAGTTGTAACACTCTCTGAGCATTGATCCCCACTACAGACTTGGTCACCTAGGTAGCAGAAGCTATCAACTACTCCTAGTTTCTCCCCCTGGCATGTGATGGAATCTGTTTTCTGAGCATCTGTGGTGTTTATTGCTCCTGTGCATCTGCTGCACACGAAAGCTATCTTCCCAGTTAATCTTCCTTTGATGTTGCTGCACCTCTTATGCATCCATAGCTTTCACCGAGTATATCTTATGGAGTTTCTACCTACACCTTTTCTATAGATTGAGCAGGGCCACCTACCTGAAGGGGTGTGTGATGTGCTCACTTTCCTACTTACTAGAAGTTTTGGTCTTTGCGACATTGACTATAAGGCCCTTCGACTCTAAACCTTGCTTCCACACCTGAAATTTCTTCTCTAGTTCTGGTAGTGATTCTGTTATGAGGGCCAGGCCATCAACAGAGGAGGTCCCAGGGGTAACCTGTCTTGAATTCCTCTGTTATTGCCTGGAGGACTATGATGAATAAGAGGGGGCTGAGGACTGATACTTGGTGGACCCCTGCTTCTACCCGGAATTCTTCACTATACTCATTGCAAACCCTAACCTTACTAACAGCATCTTTGTATAGGGCCTGTACAGCCCTTATGAATCATTTGTCAATCCCCAGTTTCTGCATAGCCCACCAGATACACATTCATATACATACACACATACATACATATACATACACACACATATATATATATATATATACATATATACATACACATGCATGCATATACATACACACATACATACATATACATACACACATACATACATATTTACATACATACACATACATACATACAGACACGTGTTTCTGTTGTACCTGTATTTCAAAGGTCCAGCCTTCTCACACTGTGTCACGCTGAATCTCCCCAAGAAGAATATTATCATAAAGTCAGTAAAGAGTTAATAAATAACTTGTGACTAAACTGTGCAAACAGTTACTAAAAGAGTGCAGCTTATCATGTCTTACATTTGATGAATGGAAATAATATAGTTCCATTAGAAGCCTTTACAACAATGATCTGCAAACAAAGATTAATCCATTGTTTTCTTTGAATAAGAATAACATGTCTCAACAGATCAGATTAAAGAATAAAGTTCAATATGTTAGTGCAGCAGTTACAAATAAAAGGGATAATCTAAATAAGAAAGGACTGACCTTGGGCCTTGTTTAGTCTTTGTTACTAGAGAAATTAGATATAAATTGAAAACAGAAACATGAAAAGTGTGGAGAGGATAAATAAATATTCAATCAAGAAAAGAAACGATACGAAAATATATTTAGTGCTTTATCAAT
Source organism: Octopus bimaculoides (assembly GCF_046866305.1). Lineage (NCBI taxonomy): Eukaryota > Metazoa > Mollusca > Cephalopoda > Octopoda > Octopodidae > Octopus > Octopus bimaculoides. Next base: position 109,948,563 of record NC_142932.1, on the reverse strand, counting down.
GAAAGTAAAAAGTATAATAAAAAATAATGACAAAAACCTTGTAGCGAAGCTGCTCTCTCTCTCTCTTGTTGAACGCGACCTTATCTGAAGGTGGCGATTGGTTGGGTTGCACCCTGGTACGAGATAGAGTAAGAGAGAAAGATACGCCAATACCAACCAATCAGAGTGGTGGACATGAGGTCCAAAGAAGTGGCCGAAGGCTAGCTGTTATCTGCTACATCTGCATTCATGTATATATAATGGAAAGAGAGAGCAGCTTCACTACAACCCCATACAGTTTAGAAAAAGCTATTCCTTGATATAAGCAATCATTCACAGGTTTTCTCTAAGTCTACTGTTTTTATATCTGGGGTGGTGCTATTGTTTCACAGACATCTTAGTGTTCTCCACTTCCCCACCCTCCACAAAAATAAAGAAATAAAAAGTCATTTGATTGACAAGCTTCATGTCATTCCCTAATATGTACCAACCTCTGGACCTCACACATGCTCGCTTTCTTTCTTATCAGTCTGCATTTCTGCACTTACTAACCGTAATCACTACATTTCAGGATAGGCTGCTTTTATACCATTTCCACTCAGGCTTTCCCCAACTCACTTGTCTCTTACCCTCTATTTTCCATAAAGTCTCCACTTCAAAACTATTTACCACTCCAAACATGTTAATCATCTAAAATTCTCCTTCAGCTATTCAAAAGGAAAATCAACTACAACAATTCCAGGCCATAGGTACAGCATCCTCCTTCAAGCCTGTTCTGTCTGGCACTCCATTGGTTATGCCAACAAAGGTTCCAGTTTAACGTAACATCCTGCTCGTGAAATTAGTGTAGTTCTCAGGGAGATTCAGTGTGACACAAGATGTGACAAGGACTGACCCTTTGAAATACAGATACAACTCATTTTTGCCAGATGAGTAGACTGGAGTAACGTGAAATAATTTGTCTTGCTCAAGAATATATTCAATGTACTGCCAGGAATCGAACCCACAACCTTATGACTATGGACTGAATACCCCTAACCACTAAGCCACGTGCCTTCAAGTCAAATCATTAAAAACAAAACAAGACACTGGCCCTGCCTACTGTTTTTCTTTTTTGCCATAATAACAATGACTGCTTGGCTATGCCCACCTAAACCAATGCAGTAGTTTTTGTCTTTTATTAACTAATGCTTTTACTCAGATGCTACACTAATCACTTTGTAAAATCTACTATGCTCAATTAGTAATATTTTTGTTACCAAATTTTTCATCTTGTAAGCTATTCATATCAATTATCATCATCGTTTAACGTCTGTTTTCCATCTAAAAGAATATACAATATCTCTGGGCATTGCCTCACCGTCTCTGAGAGGAACTCCTCCCCACAAATAAAACTAACAAAAACTAATGAATTTTTAAAAAAGAAATTGAAAATTTTATGCAATTGAGGGTGTTGATGAATAATTTATATTTTTTCCCCAGATGTTATACTAATCAATCTGTAAAATCTACTGTACTCAAATTGTAATATTTTTGTCACCAAATTTTTCATCTTACGTTTCATCAATATCAATCTTGTAAGCTATTCTTATCAAATATCATCATTTAATGTTCATTTTCGATGCTGGCATGGGTTGGACAGTTTGTCACAAGCTGGCAAACTAGAGGGCTCCACAAGGCACCAATTATCTGTTTTGGCATGATTTCTATGGTTGGACACCCTTCCTAACACCAACCACTTTATAGAATGTACTGGGTATTTTTCATACATGGTACCAGCTTGTAAACAATCTAGAAGAATATACAATATCTCTGGACATTACTTTACTTCTCAGAAAGGAAAAAAAAAAATCCCCAAAAACAAAAACTAATGAATTTTAGAAAAGAAATTGAAATTTTTTATGCAAACTATAGTCACAAACTATAGTCACAAAAGCTTAAAATTTTTTTTTTTCTTTTTCATTATTTAGTCTCAGGAAGACAGACATTGTACATTGTCTTTGCAGATCTTTTCAAACTGATGGATGTACTAAATGTTCAGTTTGAGGTTTTGCTGATTGATACCTGTAGAGTAAATGTAGACAGGAAGAGCATTCCAGTATTGCTATCCAATAGGGGAAATTTTTAGCAGAGTGTCTGGGGGTGAAGCACCAGGGATGGTGAGAGGAGAGTGCAGTGGGGTGTGAGTGGGTAATACAACTTACAAGTTCAGAGAAGCAGAAACTATTGTAGTGGTGTTATAAGAAATAAAATGAAAGCACAACATATTATTATGATTATAGTTGTAGTGGTGGTGGCAATGTTGTTTAGTCTCAGATCAATCCTGATTTAGCAAATCTGTAATCAAAGGCAATGCACCTTTGACCATCCTCATATTTCATACATTAAAAACTAGTGTTCTATAAGTCTTTCCTGTTTGGAAGAGATAAACTGTGATTTGAGGTAATTTAGCTGGATAGAGGCTCCACCACTGATCAACAGTGTTGTCAGTCAATCAGTCAGTTTGGCAATTTTAGAGGATCAGCCTTGAGTGCTTGTCCTAATGTAGGTTACACCTTGTAAAGAATTAGTAACTGATCACAACTGAAGTATTTTCTCGCTCCAATTATCAAAAGGTCAATTATTTAAATGTTAAATTTCAACATTCATTTTTGTATATAGTCAAAAGTTTATCTTTTAACTAAAAGCAGGAGCTAGTATTTGTCATTTCAGTCACATAATGGCCAAATGGGTGTGATTGCCAGGTTCTGAATTTGGCATTTTAATTTTTATAGGATTAGCCAAGAACAGTGGTTCTCAACCATTTTTCTCTAAGGGACCCCTTTGATTCCTATTTTACTCAGGTGGACCCTCATAGTAATTTGATGTCTAAAAAACCCTATTATATTTTTATAATCATATATTATTAAGAATTGTATTAAAAAATAGCTAAAATATTTTGTGTATTGTAAACATATAACCAATTAATTTCATTTTAACAATAAAATGTTATTTGGACCCCACCTGGCCATATGGACCTCAGTTGGGAACCACTGGTCTAGAAGAAGGGGCTGTACCGATGTCCTTTGCAGGCTTTCCAAGACTAGTAAGGTTGAAGTGCTTAATGTTATAAACATTAGACCATGAAGGTGAACATGCAAGTCAAACAAGCTTCATACTCATCAGGAAATGAGACAGACTAATCATCATCATCATCATCATTTAGTGTCCATTGTCCATGCTGGCATGGGTTGGACGGTTTGACCAGGGCTGGCAAGCTGCACCAGACTCCAGTCTGTTGTGGCATGGTTTCTACGGCTGGATGCCCTTCCTAATGATAACCACTCCGAGAGTGTGATGGGTCAGCAGAGGTAGGAGCTCTCTGAACTTTGCCCAGCCTAATCTTATTCTCAGAGCTATGCTCTTAGAGCATCCATCCCCGCTACTAACTTGGTCACCTAGATAATGGAAGCTATCTACTACCTCTAGCTTACCACACTGGCATTTGATGAAGTCTATTTTCTGTACATTTTCAGTGTTTACTATACCTGTGCATCTTCCACACACAAAAGCTATTTTCCCTGTTAACCTCCTTCTGATATTGCTGCACCTTTTATGTGTCCAAAGGGATCTGTGATTTGTCTGCCTTCTTACTGACTAACACTTTGGTTTTTACTAGGTTAACTAACTCTAAGGCCCTTCAATTCTAGACCTTGCTTCCATATCTGGAACTTCTCTAGTTCTGGTAGTGATTCAGCTATAAGAACAAGGTCATTAGCATAGAGGAGCTCCCAGGGGCAGCCTGTCTTAAATTCCTATGTTATTGCCTGGAGGACTATGATGAAGAAAAAGGGGTTGAGGACTGATCTTAGGTGAACCCCTACTTGTACCCTGAATTCTTCACTGTACTTGTTGCCAACCCTCACCTTACTAGTAGTGTCCCTGCATATGGCTTGTACATCTCTCAACAACCACTTGTCTATCCCTAGTTTCTGCACTGTAATATCTGACCACCAGATAAGGGATTGGGAGACCCTGCCAAAGGCTTTCTCCAAGTCAACAAAAGCCAAGTACAGAGGTTTATCATTGGCTGTACATTTTTCCTGCAGCTACCTTACCAGAAATATAGCATCAGTGGCACAAAACCTAAACTGCTGCTCATCTAGACTCTCTCGCTAATTAGTTGGACTAAATCTCTGACCATATGAAGTGTCTTTAAGCTTCCAAATCCTCCTTTTCCAAATTGGTCTGATTCTTGGCATCCTTCTGGCCCGGGGTCTATGTTGGGGGGGGGGGGGGGGCTACATTCTTCACTACGGAGGGTCTTTGTATTTGAGAGCAACCATGCATCCCATTGCCTGGTGAGAATGTAATCAATCTGATTGATAGCTTATCAGGTGGTTGGCTGGTTTCCTGAAGTTGGTGTTGCAGACCAATACGTTATTTGCATCACAGAACTCCAGTAGCCTTGTTCCCTCTTCATTTCGGGAACCAATTCCATGGCCCCATGGCTCAACTCACTTATGGTAAACGACTGCCAGGCCAAATCCCAAAAGTGGCAGGAACACTGGGGACTGGTGTATTGCTGTGCAAGTGTCTTCTACTATAGCCTCGGGCCGACCAAAGCCTTGTGAGTGGATTTGGTAGATGGAAACTGAAAAGAAGCCCGTCGTGTATATATATATATATTTGTGTGTGTGTGTGTGTGTGTGTTTGTCCCCCCCCCCCCCCCATCATCGCTTGACAACCAATGCTGGTGTGTCTACGTCCCCGTAACTTATCGGTTCGGCAAAAAGAGACCGATAGAATAAGTACTAGGCTTACAAAGAATAAGTCCTGGGGTCGATTTGCTCGACTAAAGGCGGTGCTCCAGCATGGCCACAGTCAAATGACTAAAACAAGTAAAAGAGAATAAAAGAGAATCATAACATTCTACTAACGCTCCATCTAGCTAACTGTACCAAAGAATGTAGTCTTCTATTATAATTTCATTCACATCTAAGATGTTTTATAAATCACTCCAAGTATTTTTGACTGATAGGATTTGAATTTAGAATGTAAAGGTTTATAAACTTCTCTAACAATTCTGGCAGACTGTCACTTGGTTGTATTGTAAATTGTTTTGTTAGTTTTATAAGTGAGGAGGGTGCAGACAAATGCAGTTGATGGTCACCTTGAACATCAACAGGAGGACATTCCTGAGAGTTGCAATCAGGGAAGATGGACTGGGATGTGTTTACTGGAGAATCTGGGAAGTCTAGTTGTAAAGTTGTCTTTCCAATTCATCATCATCGTTTTATCGTCCATGCTCGCATGGCTCAGACAGAATTTGTTGAGGCGGCTTTTCTATGTACGGCCAGATGCCCTTGCTGCCGTTAACTCACGCCTGTTTTCAAGCAAAGTCATTTTCCCCCTCATGTCCAGAAGAATAGATGCAAAAGAAATCACTTGCATAACGGTGACACTCGTTTACAACTACCAAGGCACAGAGTCAGTAACACACATACATACGACAAGCTTCTTTTAGTTTCCGCCAACCAGATCAACTCACAAGGCTTTGGTCGGCCCGGGGACATAGAAGAAGACACTTGCCCACTGTACCACACAGAGGAACAGAACTCGGAAACATGTGGTTGAGATGCAAACTTCTTACCTCACAGCCACACCAGCACCTTTTAATCATTTTATAAGTATGAGTTGTTCGACTCATTTTAAGATTAAAAAAAAAAACACAAACCTGTGACTAAGCATGGAATTAACGAGGAAATACACTTTCTCGCCATCACTATAGACAATGCTTGCCAGGTTTCTTCTCTGGGATCTAACTATTTCTATCTTTATGAATTCCTTTGAGAAAGCTTTATTGTTTTCGATAGAATCTATCTTATTCCAAGCGTTTCGTATTTTTTCTTTTTGCCATAAAATTGATTAGAAAAAAAAAAAAAAAGTGAAACTATGCTATATTATAATATTTTTTTGTAATAAAGCAGAAATGAACACAGTAAAACAATATTTACTATGCGAAACTATGTTCGTATGAAATAATTTCCTTGTAAATAACATTACGCAGGTGCGTTAACAAGACAAGACAAATTTATACATATTGTTAATGTAAAGTTAGAAATAGAATACTAATTTGAGAATATTGTAAGCATTCAATTAAAACAATGGGTTCGGGCTGTTTCTTTCCTTTCTTTTTTTTTTTTATCAATTTATCGACGTAATTTTTTTGGCTCGTGATTTTGTATTAACTATTGATATTTCTGCAAGGCTATGTGACTAGATATACAGCAGTTATATGAAATTCTGTTGTCATTAACACCATCTAACTGTCCATATTTATTGTGATGCTATTAAGTACAGAAATGTTTTTTTACATCCGTATATATATATATATATATATATATATATATATATATATATATATATATATATATATATATATATAAAATAGAACGATAAAATACGTATTCCACATCCAACCTAAAAAAAAAAAAAGATTAAAATGGCAATATTGAAAACCATGAAAACGTGTATTTCAAAAGATTCGACGAAATTTCCATCCGCAAAGGGTGTAAGACAGGGTGATTCTATTCCCCCTAAGCTATTCCCAAGCTACTTAAAAGTATTTTTAAAACTACATTAGAAAATGGGAAATCAAAATCTACAGTCAATTTCTTACGCATCTTCGATTCACAGACATGATTCCTGTGTCAGGAGATCCGACAGAACTCACCACCATATGCTACAGGCCCCACGCAAATACTTTATCAGAGTGCTATGTCGCTTTTGTTATGTATGCTGGGTGTTTAAAGTTGATCCAATACGTAGAAGAATTACGAGATCCAATATCAAGTTAAAACAAATTACAATAATTAAATTGAATGACACCAGCAAATAGGTAAATACTTAGTTTTTTGTCGGATGCTAATGAATAGATTTTCCATTTTATTTATTTTGATGTATTAACCCTGTTATATAATAATTGGGATCATTATATAACAAGGTTAATACATCATAAGGTCTGCTGAATTAATCAGACTATTACTGGTATATTTACCCAAAACACCATAATGTTAGTTATCGTTGTTAAATAATATCGGAATTTTATTTCATTTACAAAAGCAAACAGTAGGAAGGAATGGTAGATTTATTGAAAATTTAGTTAATTCAATAATTAACACGTATATATATGAAACATATACTACAAAACCACATTAAAATATAAATCAAAACCGAAGGAAACACTAACAAGGGCGAATAAACAGAAAAGAGAAAACAAAGAGGAAGACAGAAAGAAAAAGGCCATCAGTTCAACACTTAAGTGCTTCTCCGGTTGCACACTACAAAGTTCGGCGGAACCTACTGAAGCAAGCCAACAACCTAGTGACATTTACCACAGGCGGCGCCGATGCTAAGGCGTTGGAATAGCCAAGCACCCTCACTGGCATCGCCTGACACCTCGGTAAGGCGAGCCGCCGACCACAAGAACTTCGCAGTTAGCTGTCCAGCACCTCCAAACGTCTCAAACGCCACAGGCTGGAAGAAAAGGTTCACTAATAAGTCCCGATACTTATTACGGAAGCAGTGACCCTTACATTTACATCAGCATCTTGGATGTGTGTGCGTTCGAGAGAGAGAGAGAGAGAGAGCAAAGGTGTCACAGACTGGTGTCGCAGACGAGGCATCTACCTCTTACCAAGGGACAAAGGATCTCTTCCCATCACTTCTGAATAGTTCCGCCGGTTCCAGAAGAAAATGTGGCGGAGCGTAAGGCATGCGTGCGCAAAAGACAGACCCCTTCTCAATGTTTTCGAGACAACTCAGAAGACCCATAGCATTACTGTTGGGTGGATTGCTAAGGCGCTGGAACAACCAAGCACTATCCAAAGTACCATCTCATAATATCGCGTATAGTTTCAACGCTAAACGAAAAGTTAACATTCAAGTACAAGCAACAAATTTAATTTATAAAGACACATTTTCAACATTAGACCACAAACAAATTCATATGATATTAGGGTTGAATATAAGGAGAAAATGTTCAATTTGTGCATCACAGATGCCGAAGTAACAATGTTATATAAATGAATACGTAATGTATCATTTAAGGCTTGGTTCACCCTTTCAAATTCGCCAATATAATTTACCGCGTCTAGGCGGTCGTCTTCCAGAGTTAAGCCTCTAAATGTTTCAAACATGTCACTTAGCAGATAAATATTGAACTTTTGGTAAAATAATAAAGTGAAAACCTATGATACAATTCGATTACCCCTTGTAATAGATAACATACAAGTCATTCAATATGCAGTTGGATTTATAAAAATAATTAATATTCTACAAAATAGCCAGGTCCCCTTTGTTGCATATACTACGGCTCTGCATAAGCTTAATTCAACAAAGAATGAACATGAAAAAAACCATCTAACAAACTGTTAGACGAAGTTTCTGATATAAAAGTTGAGGAATCATCCATTCAAGTGGTAAAGCAGTTACATCTACATTGTGTAACTTAATAATGCGAACAGGGAAATAAAGAAATAAAACAGTGAATTACCATGGGCTGGGAAGCCTTCAAGAAGTTTTAAAATCAAAATGCTCCTGAGCTTTAAAAGACGAGTTTACCAAAGTGCTATCCAACAATTTCTAACTAATAATGTAGACACATTGAACCTGACAGAAGACATAACAAGCAAGCTAAGACACTTCAATCGTGTACAACACATTAAGCTTGGCATAATGTGGGAGGCTATAAATCATCGAAACAGAGTCCCCTGCGCCACCAAAATAAAACTGACATTGTCGAATCCATAAAATCGTTAAAATAGAGTTTGTTTGGACATGTCCGGAGGATGAATGACAAGTGGACGGGAAAGCTGACAAACAGGATTTGGAGAGACAGCGACAGAAATGGAGGACGGCAACGAATAAAATAAATCGGATCGATTTGACAAACGCTGTAGATTGATTACCCCAAGCCGAAAGTAGAAAGCTTTTACTTAGCAGTGGCTGATTCAATTGATAGTAAAGATATATTTAAAACGAAACACAGAACATGGAAACATAAAACGAGATTTATTACGGGTAATTTCCTTCATCATAAAACAAAAGTCGGATCTTTTTTAAAACGGGGGCCACATTTTTCATTAACGAAACACTTTGAAACTTGGAACACTGGTAGAATGTGTCATATAAAACATCTTTTTCTCTTAGTCTTCTTTAAAAAAAAAAAGAAATCCCTAAGTTATTCCATGTTAAAGTTGTCGTATTTCTGTAATTTCAACCAATCACTGACGTCCATTCAGCCGATATACATTAAGTGCCGACTACATAAACAAACGATTCTGAAACAATTCTATCGGTGATAGGGTTAGGGTTAGGGTAAAACAGCAAATTTAAAAAGAAAAAAGCAAAACGAAGCTATGGAAATTAAATACGCTTTACACCGCTTAATCAGCCAAAGGAGTAAATATAAACAACTGAATACTTGTCAGTGATTGGTTGAAATTATCGAAATAAGACAATTTTTTACATGAAATAAATTCGAATACAAAAATATTTCTCTGTTCTATAACACAAAATAGATAAGTATACAAAGTTTGAAAGTCTTTCGGTACCAAAAACACTACGTAAAACATTAATGAAAAATGTGGCCCCCGTTTTAAAAAAGATCCCAAAAGTCATCTATGAAGTGTTCGGTACTCATGAAAAAGAATGGACCCACGCTAGTCATTAAGAAAGTGAAAATAAGACAATTTTGAAATTGAAATAAAATGTCATTCACTTCGGTATAATTCTATTGTTATTTAAAATATTTTATATTTTGCCATACATTCAGAGTTCTGGTGCTGCTTATTCATTTCTAAAGGAGAAGAAAGTGTTGAATTATATAAACGCAGATTGATGAGTATGATGGGAGTACAAACAAATATGATTGAATCCCATCTAGATGAGTTTCTTTGGAGCGAAAAATATGAGAAAACCGGGGATAAATGTTTTCAGAACATTCTAAAACAGCTTTCGGAATGATTTACTTTTGCATGACATTTTATTTCAATTTCAAAATTTGTTTTATTTTCACTTAATAACTAGGGTAGGTCCACTCTTCTTGTGTATCGTATCTTTCAACCCTCATAGGCCGCATAAATTCTACCAGGTACATTAACAGCATGTTGGTAATCATTCTGTAATGGCTCCGGATCCTATCTTCGTTATTTGTCGCATATTTTTCGTGTGATTTCTAGTTGCTCTCCTCACTGGGTTTAAACAATGCGGTATGTTGCTCATTTGCGAGAGTATACAGTGGTAAGAAGCTTGCTTCTCAACTGCATGGTTCAGTGCCACTGCATGTCACCTTCGGCAAGTGTCTTCTACTATAGCCTCGGGTCGACCAAAGCTTTGTGAGTGGATTTGATAGACGGAAACTGAAAGAATCCCGTTTATATATATCATCATCATCATCATCGTTTAACGTCCGCCTTCCATGCTAGCATGGGTTGGATGATTTGACTGAGGACTGGCGAACCAGAAGGCTGCACCAGGCTCCAATCGGATCTGGCAGAGTTTCTACAGCTGGATGCCCTTCCTAACGCCAACCACTCCGAGAGTGTAGTGGGTGCTTTTACGTGCCACCGGCACGAGGGCCAGTCAGGCAGTACTGGCAATGGCCACGCTCAAAATGGTGTTCTTTACGTGCCACCTGCACAGGAACCAGTCCAGCGGCACTGGCAACGACCTCGCTCGAATGTTCTTTTCACGTGCCACCGGCACAAGTGCCAGTGTGCCATTGTGTCTGTATCTGTCCCTCACCACTGTTTTATAACCGATGTTGGTGTTTACAGCCTTGAAACATAGCGGTTCGGCAAAAGTGAGCGATAAAATAAACACCACGATTTCAAAAATAAGTACTAGAGTTGATCCATTCGATTAAAAATTCTTCAAGGCGGCGCCCCTGCAAGGCCGCAGTCTAATGAGTGAAACAAATAAAAGATAAAAAATATTTCTTACATTTATCATTAAATTAAATAGTTAAAGAAATATCAAAGTTGCTGCATCCCTTGGTAGTGCCTCTTAATAAAATTCCATGCCCAGACAATTTCCATCAGCCCAAACTCCGACTTCTCTCGTACGATATCACCAAAGTGATACTTCTGATGAGTGGCTGTATCCTTCCCAATGAGTGAAGTAAGTTTAGTACTTGGTGAAATTTGAGTTGGGGATTTTGAGAAAAGTTCTCTCTCTAAGCCTCACTTCTTTCCTAATAACAGCAACTGGTAGAACGGTGCAGAAGCCGAAACTGGCGAGCTTGCTGCGAACTATCTGAAGTGGGTTGTGTAAGGTTCGTAGGGCGTTCGTTTTGCAGAGCTTTGGCTGGGCATGGAATCAGTAAAGAGTATGAGGCAACAAGTTCCGTCACTGAAGTTATAGAGAAAGTGGTTAATGTTTACTTTAACACCCGGCCACAAAAAAAAAAAGGAAAAAAAAAGTGTATTAAACAAATATGAAAACAAAAAATTGCGCTAACGCATCGGGGGTGGTTGGGTGGGAAGAGGACTTTCGGAAAATTCACACGATCCTATTTTTTCCCTCATAACCTTTAGGGAAATGGATACCTTTTGATGAAATTTTATACAAATACGTTTCAAACGGCATAGATTACGAATATAAAGAAATTTGGGATCTATATCAAAACGGGGGCACCAGTATTTTCTTAACGAAACACTTTGAAACTTGGGACACTGGTAGAATGTGTCATATAAAACATCTTTTACTATTAGTCTTCTTAACAAAAAAACGTACATCGCAAGTTATTCCATGTTAAAGTTGACGTATTTCTGTAATTTCAACCAATCACTGACGTCTATTCAGCTCAATAGGGTTATTGCTGGGCGGTCATAAAAATGTTATTCCCTGTGACATATTTCAACCGGTTTAATCGTAATTTATACGCATATATTGTTTATATAATAAATTACGCTGTGCGTATCTATGTGTGTAACAATTTTAGAGTTCGGTTTCTAGAGTTAGGGTTAGGGGATTAATACGATATACACCGTTACAGCGCTAACTGTTTTCAACTGAATAGACGTCAGTGATTAGTAGAAATTATCGAAATAAGACAATTTTTTACATGAAATAAATTCAAATACAAATTTTTTTTTTCTGTTCTATAACACAAAATAGATAAGTATACGAAGTTTGAAAGTCTTTCGGTACCAAAAACACTACATAAAACATAAATGAAAACTGGTGCCCCCGTTTTGAAATAGATCCGAAATTTGTGGGGATGATTCTTTTCAGAGGAGGTAGGGAGAGGACTTTCGGAAAATTCACACGATCCGATTTTTTCCCTAATAACCTTTAGGAAAATGGATATCTTTTGATGAAATTTTATATAAATACCTTTCAAACGAAATAGATTACGATTATAAAGAAAATTGTGGGGATAATTCTTTCCAGAGGGGTGCGTTGGCGCATTTTTTAATAGTGTAAAATATTCAACACAGCCCTTCTTACCCCCAACGGTGATGTACTATAAACAACAGTTAAATCACCTTTAACTTCTTTCTTTAGTGAAACCATATTCAACACCGTAGTTATGAAATTGTTTCTCTCACCATGATACATAGGATCTTTTAAAAAACCTTTTTCTATTACTCAAACGAAGAATAAATGAATCTAAAAAATTTTTTTTCAAAAGTTTTTTTTCCATTACACTTCAACCAAATAATAATTTACGAATTTCTCTCTTTTCGAAAGTCCCCCCCCCCTCGGAAAAAATCCCCCCCCCCAAATTTCGGTAAATTTTCAGATTAACACCCGCAAGATTTTCACTAGGGTTTTAGGGTTAGGGAATTCCGTCCCTAACCCTAACCCATAACCCTAAAACCGTAACACCCTAGTGAAAATCATGCGGGTGTTAATCTGAAAATTTACCCAAATTTCTTTATAATCGTAATCTCTACCGTTTGAAAGGTATTTATATAAAATTTCATTAAAAGATATCCATTTTTCTAAAAATTACGAAGGAAAAAATCGGATCTTGTGAATTTTCCGAAAGTCCTGTCCCCACCAACCCCGATTCGTTAGCGCAAATTTTTGTTTTCATATTCGTTTAATACACATTTTTTACACCTATTACACATTATTTTTATTTGTTTTGGTGGTCGGAAAGCTACTAGAGTGGCTTTGGACAAAAAAGGCGGCGTGTTAGTTGTTGCTGCAATGGATACAAGTCAGGACTCGACCAATCCCGGCTGAGTTAACTGGGTCCAATGTGGAAAGACTCAAAACATCCTACGACCCCAGGAACATCGCAGACGATGTTTCCCAGAGCATCCGAAAAATATATTACGCAACATACAGATTCTGCATAGACACCTTCAACTTCGTCTGTAATTTTAGGTGCAGTAAAGAATTGTAATTATTGTTCTTGAGATTGCAGGACATGGCTGTTCTCACAAACCTGAACCATCGATTGAGTTACTCGAGGAGTTTCTACGTGGTCGTTCGCTAGAAACAGCAGCCAAATCTTCTTCCAAATAAGCATCTATTGTCCGTTTTTAACGAAATATGGAAATAATGATGGTAGTATAGGAGCAAAAAAACTGAATAAATGGTTCTCTACCACTTCCGTCAGTGCATGCGTTAAATAATAGGCGGTATAGTAGAGTACGAGAAAATATTTTTTTAAATAACAGACACTTACATAGATAATTTTTCATGGGTTTGGAAAATAGGGTAGAGGTATTTTCACTTTCACTATTGATGGTGGTGGGAATGAAACGCGAATAAGTCCCGGGAGTTGATTGAATTAAAAGAGGCAAAAAAGCAAAATCAGTCATACAAAATTTCGTTCGTTAAAATATTTAGTGCCGTGTTTTATTAGATTTCCCTCCTAATAAATAAATGAATGAATAAATAAAAGCTTATCTTATGTAAATTACAATATAGAAACTACAAGCTGTTGGTTGAAGTTTAGAAGTTGGCGGCTCGAATGAAACGAATAACATTTCATATAAAAAAAACATTTGATCTTAGTAATTGTGAGATGTAACAGCTGTACTTTTGTTTGGTGTTTCTAATAGAGCAATACGGAAGTGTGTGCGTATATATACACTGAGCAACAGAATTATCCCATCGCCGCCTTTGTTTTCCGTATAACTTTCGTAAAGACGAATATTTTTTAATGAAATTTCCCAGAGATGCATTTTAGATAGTATAGATTATGTTTGAAAAAACTGTAACAAAAAAAAAAAAATTGTTTTGGAGGAGTTTTGGATAATCTCTCCTTCATCCACACTTTCGTTCCTCAATTTTATACATACAACCAGCGTTGGTTTGTTTATATACCCGTAAATTAGAGGTTCGGCAAACGGAACCGATAAACAAGTACCAGACTTAAAAGTAAAAGTTACTGGGGGTCGAGTTTTTCCAATTAAATCAGACAAGGGTAACCTTTTTTCGAGAAGCGGGCCGCATGAGACATGGTTCATCATCAGGTGGGATACAGGTTGCACACAAGTTGACTAAACACTTCAAGGCGATGCCACTGCATGACCGCAGTCCAGTGGATAAAACAAGTAATTGAGACACATACACACACTCAGTGTATGCGAGCGAGTGTAAATATCAAAGATAGAAACGCAAAGAGCGCTGATGAATTTTTGCTCAATAAAAAGAAAGAAAAATGAGCGTTGATAATGATAGATAGAATGGCAGATATTAACTTACTTACATGTTTCCTTGCAATTCTTTGAGTCATTACCATTTGTATTAGTTGTTTGGTTATCTTGCACGTTAACCTTTCCTTGTGTTCCATGATTATTACTGGAATCTTTTTTAATGTCTTTATTTTCTGTATTCGCTGTTGCAGTAGGGTTGTTTCTTTTTCTGGTCTTCCTGTTACCCAAAAACCATATTCTCTTAATATTTCGAATAGTGTACATAGCAGATATTACCATAATGACTATTGTAGCTAATATTGACAAACAAATTATGTAAATATTTCCGTATGGACCGTTTTCAGCCTCACTGACTCCGCTTTTAGACTCCATCCTATTTCTTGAATTGCAATAATTTGAAAAAAAAAATGAAATGTAAATAAAAATATTCTTCCTCTCTCAGTCTGTCCACTATTCGACCAGAACCAACAGTAAAATTTGTTTACTGCATGTTACTACGAAAACCCGAATTGTCAGCAACGAGCTATAAGGCGGAACGAACCAAAATCTAGTATTATTCAAGAGCAGGGCACCGTTTACTTAAATTATTCAACTTGCAGGAGGATGTCTAATCACTCGGGTGAGATATTTGTCAATGTTACCAATTTAAGCTCGATCTCTGAACGTTGATTTGTTATTTTGTATTTAAATTTTTCTCTCTAAATTTAATCTTAAGGAAAAAAAAAATAACGTAAAAAAGCAACTTATCATAAGTTGCTTGCAACAATTGATTATTAGTATATTTATACATATGCCTTTTAAGTCTATAAGAATAGCATGTTTCGAGGGAATTAAAGGAATTGATTTTTAGTATGTATGTACATATGTGGCTAAGGGGCAGTTAAACAAAATAATTTCACATCCCTATGCATATGTTCATTTATATTTTATGGATAATTGGTATCGTACTGAAGCTTCACGAAAATCTCATCGGATATTACTGAAAGTGTGCACTCACTGTAGCTTCGTTCACAAACTTGTTGACTTTCAATAAATATTTTTTGAAATTTTTTGATTAGTTAACTGTTAGTATTAGGAATGTGTATTACACGTTTCTGTTTTAACTGGATGGTTAAAAATCATCATTGACAACATATAGTGTCACATGTTTCACCTACTTATTATTAACCATCGAAGGGGCTCTTTACGTGTTCGCCCCACCTGCCAGAAACAGTACTAAATGCCGTACATAAATAAAAATCTAGCAATGATAATGTAGACCTACGTGCTCCTAACAAGTCGGGATGGTCACAACTGGAATGCTTTTGATAAATTTGCTAAATGTTATGGTTTCCACAATGTACTTCGTTGAATTTTGGGATATGCTAGTAAGAAAATACCGTTTTCAGTTTCTTACGTAATAGTTAAGATAATACTATTTTGCTTTATTTTAAATTAAAAGACACTTCTGGAATTGGGCTTTTGATTTTAATTTGAGTTGACCTTTTTTTTTAATCATGTAGTTCTTGCTGATAAATATATTTTCTCAAATCACACAGTACGGTTCTTTTTCCTCTAAAGAAAGAACGCATTTAGATATCCCAAAGACAAGATGGGCACAACTGGGAATTGTTGTCTGTCGAGCACTAAGCAACAATATATATTTAGAAGGCAATGTGCACAGAAAGAAAGCAACACGGGAAGGACAAGTTTTAACACACTCACACACATGTAATTTAAAGTTGGTTTCTTATATTCTCAGTAATTAAGAAAAATTAACCTCTTTAATGTTTCTTTCATTGAATATGTCTGCACTATATCATATCATGTTTTTTTTTTCTATATAGTTTACATTTATTTACATTCTTATGTGAAATACAAATGCATTAAATTATTTATTTTCATTGATCGATTGCCTTATTTGCGATCACAGGTTTTCGGTACAAGGGAGATAATAATCAAGAAAACTTGCGACTTGGATCATTCTGTTACTGAAGACATGTGGATGTGAAGAGGTGTCGTTGTCACTTGCTTCTCCAGAGATGAATTAAGCTATTTCATTTCTTGCCCTAACACTTTTAAGATTATATTGCGTCCATTTGCTATAGTCGAAGCTATATTACATTCAAAGAAAGGGGCAACCAATTTGACTACCGTGGCAAAAACCCATGTTATACCACGGTCCACATTCGTATACTATATCTTTACTGATTGTCACTCGTGTCCCAACCACTTCTATTAACCACTTCTATTAACCTAATCGTCCCCTTCTCGAAATCTTTAACCCCC
Organism: Octopus bimaculoides; assembly: GCF_046866305.1. Lineage (NCBI taxonomy): Eukaryota > Metazoa > Mollusca > Cephalopoda > Octopoda > Octopodidae > Octopus > Octopus bimaculoides. Next base: position 109,931,653 of record NC_142932.1, on the reverse strand, counting down.
TTCTTCCAATTCCTACGCCTTAGCTGACTGCGAAGCATAGTCTCCAACTTTCATTCAGATTCCAAGAGGTGCAATATTTCTTCGATTGGTTGTGGGTGTAGCTCTTTAACTAACAAACCAGAGCTATCAACTGCATCGCAACACTCCTGCAAACTGCAGTAGACCTCCTTGTTTGAAATTTCACCCAGTCATTCTTCTATTAAAACGTATCCCCTGTCACTTCCGGCTTATAGTCTCCAACTTGTAACCTTCATGGTATTTGCTGCACCATCTTTTCTCTCGTTTACACTTAACTTTTTCAGTCGTCACACTGCAGCTATTCTGGGGTACCGTCTTGAAGGGTTCAGTTAATTAAAACGATCTCAGTATTATTAGTCTGGTATTCATTCTATCGTTCTCCTTTTGATGAAACACTAAATTTCGGGAATGTAAATAAACCAAAGCCGGTTATCAGACAGTGAGAGACAAATGCGAATGAGTGTTTGAGTGTACCTTGTCTTGGCATCACATAATTGTTATAAATAAGCATCATCATCATACAAGTATGTTTGTTTCCAATTTTCCGTTAATATCATGTCTGGCCGTGGAAAAATATCTTGTTTTGAAACAAGTGACAGGAAGAGCATCCTGCTGTAGAAAATCTGCCTCAACAAATTCCATCTAACCCATGCAAGCATGGAAAAGTGGATGATGATGATGGGGGGATATATATATATAATTATGTGTATTTTTTCTATCTTAATGAATAAAAATTCTTCTGATAGAATAAATGGGTTAATAGAGACCAATGTAGCAAAGAACACAAAATAACTGTGGTTTAGTTCCTGTTTTTAAGGCAGGAACTCCTTGAAATTTTGGGTATTTGAGTATATTTAAGGATTGGAGAAAACGCATGTTATAATTGCATACTTTATTCCTACATATGTTTCAAAGGATTACAACCTGTGTGATCCATAGGGATCTTTGATATTAAAATTGTAACCTTCTCATCAGGGAAAGCATGGGAATCATCTTAAACGTAAGACATTATGACCGATTATGAAAACAATAGATGGATAAGGTTATGACTTGATTCATTTGAAAAAAACCGCTAGAGAATTGGACGCTGCCGGATAGTGGGTTGGACAACACATACCAATCAATGTGTAAGAGCGTACATGCATACATAAATACACATACACAAACATACACATATACATGCATACTGATACATATACATATATATATGTATATATACATACACACACATGTGCACCTGTATATACATATGTATACATATATATATATATATATATATATATACACACACACACACACACATATATATATATAGATACACATATATATACATACACACACTCATACGTCCACATTTATACATATGCACATACGTACCCACGCATATACAAATATACACATGTGTGCGTGTCCCCATATACACATATGTATCCATCTAGATATACACACATGTATAAATAGAAATATATTCATGCACATACACATAGCTATACATCTACGCCTATTACCTAATCAAATAAACAGATTCGCATATACATATACATACATGTATGCATACGTAAACACACGCATGCACATACATACATATACATATACATATATACATATACACATATATATACATATATATGTGTGTATATATAAAAGAAAAATAACTCAAGTGTTTTATATATACATACATACACACACCCCCATATACATACATCCACATATCCATATATGTGTGTGTGTGCATGCATACATATACATATACACACACATACATATACATACATATATATTTTTTCGTACACACACACACACACACACACATATATACACACATGTACACATACATATACATACATAAACACACATACACGCATACATACATATATACATACACACACACACACATATAGAAATATGCACTTACATACAGAACCTAATAACGTATATATATATATATGGTTTTATACAAATACATACACAATTATATATGCTTACATATACGTAGATTTGTACACATACACACATATATATGTATATATATATACTTACAAACATACATACACCCCCCCCCCCCCCCCCCCAGGTATACATGTATACATACATACACACAGATACACTCATCCACACACCTATATACCCATATACATACATATATATATATACACATACACATACATATAGATATATATGTATATATATATATATATATACAGATACAATTTTAATATCAAAGATCCCTATGGATCACACAGGTTGTAATCCTTTGAAACATATGTAGGAATAAAGTATGCAATTATAACATGCGTTTTCTCCAATCCTTAAATTCTTATATATATATATATATATATATATATATATATAGTTAGGTTAAATCTCAGCTGTTTCCTGTTGAAGCACATCTGCTTATTCCATTATTACAATCAATATATATCCATAGTTGCTGCTGTGTGTTAGCCAAAATGTATATTAAAATTGAAAATTATGGAAATATAATTTGCAGAATTGTTGTATAAGATGAGAGGAAATTTGAAATTTTTTGGTACTATTTATTATCTATTACATGAATTTCATTTGCTGATAGGAATTACAAAGATTTACATGTTAAATAGACATCTAAGGAATATCCTATTTGAAATTCAACAGATAGAGAAAGTTTTTTTCTTATAATAAAAGAACTTGCTTTATTATAGAAAACTTACTCTGCTTGACAAATTTCAAATAGAAAATTCTTTACATGTCTATCTAACATGTAAGTCTTTGAAAATCCTTATTAGCAAATGAAACCTGTATAATGGTGAATAGATAATACCAAAAATTTCCACCTTCCTGTTTTGATATATACATACACACACACACACACATTCATACAAGCTCACACGTATACATGCACAAAATGTCTTTTCCTTCCTGCTTGGTTTTCCTCTCTGTTCAACTTGTCACTTTTCTCTTTCTACTCTCAATATTTCCTCTTTACTCTGTGAAACTCCTATTCATCTTTGTTTTCCCCATCACTATCCCCCCCTTTCCACACTGCACCTTATCATTCTATCTACTGAACTACTACCTGCAGCCAAAGTGATTTGTTTTCTCATTTAGAATTACAAACTTTGTAGTTTGAGATTGTGGTTTGTGGTCATACTGGGGCATTGCTGTCAATGTGGCTACAGTCTATTTTTGTGTAGTTGGTTTTTGGTGAATGATGGAGTTTGATATGGTTGTCTTCAACTGTATTTTTTTCACTTTGATATGAATTCATCTGTGTCTGTAATCTTTGACACACAAATAGGATATGGCAAAACCTCATATATTCTTTTACTTGTTTCAGTCATTTGACTGTGGCCATGATGGAGCACTGCCTTTAGTCGAACAAATCAACCCCAGGACTTATTCTTTGTGAGCCTAGTACTTATTCTATCAGTCTCTTTTGCCAAACTGCTAAGGTACAGGAGCATAAACACACCAACATCAGCTGTCAAGCAATGGTGGGGCGACAAACACAAACACACAAATATATAAATATATATATATAGGTGGGCAAAGTTCAGAGAGCTCTTACCTCTGTTGGTGACAAAGGGCCTCTTGCTCAGAGTAAAAGGAAGACTGTATGACGCATGTGTACGAACAGCCATGCTACATGGCAGTGAAACATGGGCCGTGACTGTTGAGGACATGTGTAAGCGCGCAAGGAATGATGCCAGTATGCTCCGATGGATGTGTCTTGTCAGAGTGCATACTCAACAGAGTGTAAGTACCTTGAGAGAAAAGTTGAACCTAAGAAGCATCAGTTGTGGTGTGCAAGAGAGACGATTGCGCTGGTATGGTCATGTGGTGAGAATGGATGAGGATAGCTGTGTGAAAAAGTGCCACACCCTAGAAGTTGAGGGAACCTGTGGAAGAGGTAGGCCCAGGAAGACCTGGGATGAGGTGGTGAAGCATGACCTTTGAACATTAGGCCTCACCGAGGCAATGACTAGTGACCGAGACCTTTGGAAATATGCTGTGCTTGAGAAGACCTGGCAAGCCAAGTGAGACCATAATCCGAGGCCTCTGTCAGGGGTGTAGCTAGTCCACTTATGTGTACCTTTCCTTCATTGGACACTAAACTCTGCTTGCAAAGACCTGTTGAGGCAAGTGAAATCGAAATCGAACCAAATTTGACGACTGGCACCCATGCCAACCTTCTTTCATTGGACAGTAAACTCTGCTTGCGAAGACCTGTTGGGGCAAGTGAAATTGAAATTGAACCAAATTCGATGACTGGCAGCTGTCATGACAGCACATGGCTGTTGTACATAAATGTCATTCATTTCCAAAGTTCTGTGAAAATGTGTCAGACCCATGGAAAAGTGGATGTTAAAATGACTATGATGATAGGCAGTGGATGCTTGTCATTACAATGAAAAAAAAAAATGATAATTTAAACACAGAACAAAACAATTGAATACAACATGAAAAAACACAAGCATAGATATATTCTTTTATTCATTTCAGCTATGCAGCTGTGGCCATGCTAGAGCACAGCTGTTGTCTGACTGTCAAAATGTGTAAATATGTTGACATTTACTCCATGTAAATCATGTTTTTCGCTCAGATATTGAAAAGTTTTGCTCTATCCCCTACACTCGTCTTTGTATACATCAGTGGCATACTTGCTGTTGTCTTGAACAACGCTTACTTCAACGTATCAATTTACTCTGCATAACAAAACATTGTCGAAAGTGAAGCGGTGTTCTTTGATGACAATATTAGTGATAAAATATTCACTTTCAAATTTGCCAGAATGTTTTAAGAATCAATAGATACATTATCGGTTGGTTTCTTGCTGCTCTTCTTGCATCCCATAAATTAGTAGTTTCCTTTCTAATATCTTTTTCATTATCAGTCATCTCCCTCTCTCTCACACACATTCTCATTCCCCTCCTTTTCAATCGATATTTTATAATTATAAAGATATCCATTATTTACATTCGACGGATATTTGTCCTCATCTTGTTTGTTGTTAACACAACGTTTCGGCTGATATACCCTCCAGCCTTCCTCAGGTGTCTTGGGGGAAATTTCGAACCTGGGTTCTCATTCCTAAGGTATTTTTCAATGTTATTATTATTATTATTATTATTATTCAGGTCACTGCTTGGAATCGAACTCGGAATCTTGGGGTTAGTAGCCCCACTCTTAACCACTACGCCACCTGCCCACGGGCATATGGCGTAGTGGTTAAGATGAGGACAAATATCCGTCGAATGTAAATAATGTACATAATTCCTCATCTCTTAAATATAGAACTGAAAGATGTTCATATTCAAATTTGCATATGTATTTCGTTTATGCTAATATGATATCAGGCAAATAACATTAAATTATTTTCACCACGATCATTTAATTTACTTTATCTTTTAAATTTCCAATTACATTCAACCATGGAGTAGTTATCTCCCTTCCGTAATTAGTTTTGTCGGTGCTGCAGAGAAGTGATGTTATTTTAGTACATCGTATTTAGCTCACAATAATTAACACACGTTGGGGATATGATCATAGATTACAGACTGACTTCAACAACAAACTATGAAAAACCAGGTACAAAGGTTGCACAAGAAGACTGAATAACAAAATAAATAAAATAAAGATAATTGTTTTCTTAACTTGCAAGTATCTTTAGTGTGAGCTTATTATGAAGTTATATTTTGATAAAAGTTGCTTTTAGCCTATATTTCGTTTTGTCAGTTTGCTTTCTGTGACCATAACTACAATCTGGTTCTGACTTCAGGTTGGTTACTCCATTTCAACTGCGAGTGATGAAAAAAAAAAAAAAAAAAACCTTAAAAGTTTAATCCTGAAAAGTGTTATTGGAATAAGTTTTTCTGAAATAAAATATTCACACAGTTTGGATTTGTGTTGGGATGTTGCAGAGGAAAGGTGCTTTCTATCCATTTGGTTTTGGGTTCAGTCCCACCATGCAGCACCTTGGGCTAGTGTCTTCTCTTATAACCCTGGGCCGACCACACACGCACGCATTACTTTTTCATACTTTAGTTTACTGAGAAGTGAAAACCAGATGTAAGTTGAGAACTCATACAATAGTGAAAGCTATAAAACATAGTTTAGGTTTTTACTTATAAATCTTGATATTTTTCTTTTCTGGTTTAAAAAGAAAAAAGTTCATTAAGTTAATGAAATGCCATATCATCAGTATTCAGAAAATATTAATGAAATATTACAACTTGAGTATTTAAAAAAAAACCTTTTAATATAGAATGGGGTATATTTAATTCTTAAAATTTATTTTAACTCTTGTTACCAAATTTATATTGAAATGCACTACATTTGTTTCAATTCACTTTGAAAATAATGAAGAATTTAGTAAAATAACTTTGTAGCATGAATGAAATTCCTCTCCTCTCTATTATATATACATACATACGAACGTAGTAAATAACAGCTAGCCTTTGGCAGCATTTTGGACCCTGTTGTGTCCACTACTCTGATTGGTTGGTATTGGCGCAATCTGTCTCTTGCTCTATCGCGCGCCAATATGCAACCCAACCAATCATAGCCTTCAAATAAGGTCACGTGTGACAGTCTGTTTTCTACCTCAGCTGAGCCCACAACTCCTTATAAAAAAACCTAACTTTTTCCTCGTCTCTAGGTCATTCGGTTCTAAACCTTTTAAGGTCTAGCCACTGACCACACAAGACACTGCCAGTTCCAGCGACAACACAACAGCAGCCATGTGGAGACTCATCAACTTCGTCCAACAGCATTCAGCGACCTCCATCTCCTTCGCCACCATTCGTCCTAATGTCAACATCTCTCTTCATACACATGCATAAATGCACTCTTGTCTATAAAACCCTGCCACCTCCAGTGCTGAGATCACTAGATCATGTGATTTCGACCTTCCTTGATCTTGTCAAAAGGGTTAATTCAGAAGAAGGGTACTTGATATCATATAATCAGAAATGGTGCTAAAATGGTAAATGTCAAGCCAAAGTAACACTTAATAAAAAGTAGAAATTTAAAATCAATTTTTTGTATAGCTTTTGGAATCATTATTCTTTCTTTGTCATTTATTTGCAGTTGGAATGTGTTTTTCTTATTTTTCTTTTTGTTTTAATCCAGAGTCTGATGTTAGCCATTTGTCTGGTGTGAAGCATGTGATACTCATTCTATCGGGCAAAGGTGGTGTCGGTAAGAGTACCGTTGCTGTTCAGCTTTCACTTGGACTACTAAAAGCTGGAAAAAAGGTAATCTATTGTATGAACCAAATACATATTTTGATATAAGCCCAGGTATTGCTCTGTGTCTTATGAAGTTTATTTGACGACCATGTGGTTTCAGATTTGATCCAACTCTGTGGATGTCGGGCAAGTGTCTTATGCAATAGCCCAGGGTTGACTTATGATTTCTGAATGAAATTGGAAGATGGAAACTTACAGAAGCTTGTCACAAGCATGCAAACACACACACACACACACACATACACACCATCCCCCTCCTCCTCCTCCTCATCATCATCTGTCCAAATTCCATGCTGGCATGGATATATAATATGTGTGTGTCTGTGTGTAATTTCTTCTTTATATTCAGTTGTAGGCACAGACATAGCTGTGTGGTAAAGAATTCAATTTCCCAACCACTTGGTTTCAGATTCAGTCAAGCTACTACAACAAGCAAAAGAAAACAAAAATTGGTTTCAAATTATGGCACAAAGCCAGCAATTTTGGGGGAGGAGTTAAGTCGATTACATCGACCCCAGTTCTCAGCTGCTACTTATTTTATTAATCCTGAAAGGGCTGAAAGGCAAAGTCAATCCCGGTGGAATTTGAACTCAGAACATATAAATGGATAAAATGCTACTAAGCATTTTGCCCAGATTGTTAATGATTCTGCCAGCTCACCACCTTAAAAATAATACAGATATTATTTTCTACTTAACGAACTATTTGTTTGACATATGTGTTGCTTATTCAAAAAAAAAAAAAAATGTTTTATTTATTTTTATAGGTTGGTCTTTTGGATGTTGATCTTTGTGGTCCTAGTATCCCCAAAATGCTAAACCTTGATGGTAAAGATGTCCACAACTGTCCTGAAGGGTAAGTTGAGGATTTTCAATTAAATTTCAATTGCCTACATTAAATCTAATGTTGAACTTTCTTGAGAGAAAGTAAAACACAATTGTAGTTTTATAAATTTACATCATTAGGTCATGTTGTTTTTTTTCTTCTGTTAATGTCAAAGCTTAGGCATGGCTGTGTGGTTGCAAAGCTTGCATCCCAACCATGTTGTCTTGGTTCAGTCCCATTGTGTAGCATTTTGGGCATGTCATCTATTCTAGCCCCAGTGAGTAGATTTGGTAGGCAGAAATCAAAAGAAAAGGTGGTGAGCTGGCAGAAACGTTGGTAAACAGAAACTGTGTGGAAGCCTCCTCCACCTGAATTACTTCTCTCTCCCCTTTCCTTTCTGTCTTAAAACTTGACCTATTTACCCAACACACATCTCTCACTTGATTTGGGATATCCTTTAAATAAACCACACGCAGTATACTCCGGACACGATATGACATATATCCACCTTTGCTACAACAATTATCTCCGGAAAATACCCACAAGGATTATTTACATGAATATTTACTACTTGAATGAAGCTACACTCCAAGTACTGTTTTTTCTTTCTTCTTTCAGCACATCACACTCACTCTCACTTCCTACTATAACTCTCCTCTTATAGATATAATAATCGATTCCTCTACTATTTCTGCATTGGATTTTCCCTGAAACAGCTGTAAGACTTTATCTATAAAATATATTTCTAACTTTGCCATTGTTCTCTTTATCCTTTTCTCTATTTATACATACATATATATATATATATATATATATATATATATATATATATATATATATATATATATATATATATATATATATATATTGCAGTCATCCATACATGCAGGCATGTCCTTTTCAGGTGACGATGCATGTTAAATGCATTCAAGCCAGTGTCACATAAAGTGCACTCATGCCAGTGCTGCATATACACACCTGTGCTGGTGGCATGTAACAAGCACCCATCATACTCTGTAAAGTGGTTGGCATTAGGAAAGGCATCCAGCTGTAGAAACCATGTCAAAATCAGACAACTGGAGTCTGGATAGCTCTTCAGCTGGCCAGTTCCTGTCAAACCGTCCAACGCATGCCAGCATGGAAAATGGATGCTGCTGCTGATGATGAATATATATATATATATATATATATATAATAGGTGCAGGGATGTCTTTGTGGTAAGTAGCTTGCTTACCAACTACATGGTTCCGGGTTCAGTCCTACTGCGTGGCACCTTGGGCAAGTGTCTTCTACTATAGTCTCAATCTGACCAAAGGCTTGTGAGTGGATTTGGTAGATGGAAGCTGAAAGAAACCTGTTGTTTATATATATATATAGATATATATATATATATATATATATATATATATATTGTGTGTCTGTGTTTGTCTCCCCACCATCACCTGACAACTAATGTTGGTGTGTTTACATTCCTATAACATAGCAGTTTGGCAAAAGAGACTGATAGAATAAGTACTAGGCTTAATATATATATATATATATATATATATATATATATATATATATATATGTCAAGTAGTGATCCTGTTGCTTATTTTGATTTTATTCACCTTACTTCAAGCTGTGCGAATAATACTAGACTGACTTGGTGCTTCAACTTAAATACCTAATTCAACTAAATCTCAATTATATATATATATATATATATATATATATATATATATATATATATAGTGTAGTATATTGCCACTTAAGTGTGGCTGACCCCTAGGGGTGGATGTTACTGTTGCTTTTAGCCCCAGGAGGACATCTCCTCCAGCTGGCTTATCGACACACGACTGTGTCCTGTTTGCCAAGGGAGTTATCCCTCTCACCTCGACCAGCAGCACGAACGTATCCGGATTTCAGGGTTATTTCCCTTCGTCGGCGTTCGACAGCTGATGACCTTGGTGAGAGAGACAAAAACCTGGCAAACCTTATATCTTCTTTTCCAGTGAAGTTCTTCACTGATATTGAAAAGGTGAAAACAAGCAATGTTAATTCTCTAAATGAAGTATTAACAGTAACTGCACGATAAAGTGTAGTATATTGCCACTTAAGTGTGGCTGACCCCTAGGGGTGGATGTTACTGTTGCTTTTAGCCCCAGGAGGACATCTCCTCCAGCTGGCTTATCGACACACGACTGTGTCCTGTTTGCCAAGGGAGTTATCCCTCTCACCTCGACCAGCAGCACGAACGTATCCGGATTTCAGGGTTATTTCCCTTCGTCGGCGTTCGACAGCTGATGACCTTGGTGAGAGAGACAAAAACCTGGCAAACCTTATATCTTCTTTTCCAGTGAAGTTCTTCACTGATATTGAAAAGGTGAAAACAAGCAATGTTAATTCTCTAAATGAAGTATTAACAGTAACTGCACGATAAAGTGTAGTATATTGCCACTTAAGTGTGGCTGACCCCTAGGGGTGGATGTTACTGTTGCTTTTAGCCCCAGGAGGACATCTCCTCCAGCTGGCTTATCGACACACGACTGTGTCCTGTTTGCCAAGGGAGTTATCCCTCTCACCTCGACCAGCAGCACGAACGTATCCGGATTTCAGGGTTATTTCCCTTCGTCGGCGTTCGACAGCTGATGACCTTGGTGAGAGAGACAAAAACCTGGCAAACCTTATATCTTCTTTTCCAGTGAAGTTCTTCACTGATATTGAAAAGGTGAAAACAAGCAATGTTAATTCTCTAAATGAAGTATTAACAGTAACTGCACGATAAAGTGTAGTATATTGCCACTTAAGTGTGGCTGACCCCTAGGGGTGGATGTTACTGTTGCTTTTAGCCCCAGGAGGACATCTCCTCCAGCTGGCTTATCGACACACGACTGTGTCCTGTTTGCCAAGGGAGTTATCCCTCTCACCTCGACCAGCAGCACGAACGTATCCGGATTTCAGGGTTATTTCCCTTCGTCGGCGTTCGACAGCTGATGACCTTGGTGAGAGAGACAAAAACCTGGCAAACCTTATATCTTCTTTTCCAGTGAAGTTCTTCACTGATATTGAAAAGGTGAAAACAAGCAATGTTAATTCTCTAAATGAAGTATTAACAGTAACTGCACGATAAAGTGTAGTATATTGCCACTTAAGTGTGGCTGACCCCTAGGGGTGGATGTTACTGTTGCTTTTAGCCCCAGGAGGACATCTCCTCCAGCTGGCTTATCGACACACGACTGTGTCCTGTTTGCCAAGGGAGTTATCCCTCTCACCTCGACCAGCAGCACGAACGTATCCGGATTTCAGGGTTATTTCCCTTCGTCGGCGTTCGACAGCTGATGACCTTGGTGAGAGAGACAAAAACCTGGCAAACCTGGGGCTAAAAGCAACAGTAACATCCACCCCTAGGGGTCAGCCACACTTAAGTGGCAATATACTACACTTTATCGTGCAGTTACTGTTAATACTTCATTTAGAGAATTAACATTGCTTATATATATGTATATATATATATATATATATTAGTAATTGGCAGAAGTTACAGAGTGACTGAATGGTGAGAGTTTCATGCATTGGCCAACACACAAAACTCTTGGCCTTTGAGTCACCCTGTAACTTCTGCCAATTATTAATAAACACTATATGTATACTCATGTTTTGATTTTTTTTTTCAAGTTTGCATCATGAAACCTATACACACACACACACACTCTCTCTCTCTCTCTCTCTCACACACACACACACACACACACACACTCATACATACACATATAAGCACACACATAAATTGACAGAATTGTCTATATATGTCTATATATGCAAGCCAATGAAGACTAGGTCTATGTTACAGGTGGGTTCCAGTATACTTTGACAAAGAGCAAAGACTGGCTGTTATGTCGATAGCATTTCTACTGGAAAATAAAAATGATGCAATTGTTTGGCGAGGACCAAGGAAAACAGGTAAATATAGACCTAGGTTTTAATAGAAAACATGCATGGCAACTTGGGCAAGTGTCTTCTACTATAGTCTTAGGTCGACCAAAATTGTCTTTGAACAGGTGTATCCTGTGTTGAAGTGATCGCAATCAGGTGTTGAAGTGATCAGTATATATGTATACTCATGTTTTGATTTCTATTTTTCTTGATTGCATCATGGAACCTACACACACACACACACACACACACACACACACGCACACACACACACACACACACACACACACACACACACACACACTCATACATACACATATATGCACACACATCATGAAACCTATACACACACACACACATCAGGTGTTGACGTGATCACAAGGCAACGAGAAGAAGTGTTTCGTTCAAGAGCTCAATGCACCACCCTGTCTAGGAATTGAAACCACAATCTCACGATCATGTGTGTGTGTGTGTGTGTGTCTTTGTGTCTATGTTTGTCATTAATAACCACTTGACTGTTGGTGTTGGTGTGTTTATGTCCCCATAACTTAGTGGCTCAGCAAAAGAGGCCAATAGAATTAAGTATCATGTTTAAAAAGATGAGTACTGGGGTCGATTCATTTAACTAAAATTCTTGAAAACAGTGCCCCAGTATGGCCACATTCTGACTGACACAGGTAAAAGAAAAGATAGAAGATGAGTCACATCAATGAAGTCTTGAAGCTATGAGATACTCTCTCTTTTTACTCTTTTTACTCTTTTACTTGTTTCAGTCATTTGACTATGGCCATGCTGGAGCACCGCCTTTAGTCGAGCAAATCGACCCCAGGACTTATTCTTTGTAAGCCTAGTACTTATTCTATCATTCTCTTTTGCCGAACCACTAAGTTACGGGGACGTAAATACACCACCATCAGTTGTCAAGCGACGTTGGGGTGGGGGGGACAAACAGATGCACAAACATATACACACACACACACACACACACACACAAATATATACGATGGGCTTCTTTCAGTTTCTGTCTACCAAATCCACTCACAAGGCTTTGGTTGGCCCAAGGCTATAGTAGAAGGCACTTGCCCAAGGTGCCATGCAGTGGGAATGAAAATGCATGATTTATTCAAAACAATGTGAATAATTAAGCTTTACATTTGACGAAGTAATCTGAATGCTAAAGGGTTAATAACAGCAACAGCTGTTTATTGTTTCATTCGTTAATAATTTCAGCAATGATTCACCAGTTTATAAACGATGTTTGTTGGCAAGACACTGAATATCTGATTATTGATACCCCACCTGGTACATCGGATGAACATTTAGCTGTTGTGGAAAGTCTTCGAAGTTATAATCCAGATGGAGCTGTTTTGGTTACTACACCTCAGGTAAAGTCATGAACATCATACAACAACTTAACACAGCACCTAACACATGGACAGCACATGACTAGAACTTTCATAATCACTTCAAAAGCTAGCTTTCACCAAAGTCCTGTTTTGGTCGATGTGCATCCTCTTCATTGCAAAGAGAGCATCACAAAGAATAAGTTTCCCTCTTCAGAGCCAGAAAATACTTCAGTTCCCCGAAATTGCAAACATTCTACACACATGAAACCCACAATGGAGTATAGTTCCCACATCTGGGAGGGTACTCTTTACTCTTTTACTCTTTTACTTGTTTCAGTCATTTGACTGTGGCCATTCTGGAGCATCGCCTTTAGTCGAGCAAATCAACCCCGGGACTTATTCTTTGTAAGCCTAGTACTTATTCTATCGGTCTCTTTTGCCGAACCGCTAAGTGACTGTTAACTGCTCATGCAGATGTCCTTGACTAATTACCCACCGGCCACAAAAACAAAAAAAAAAATCTGACACTGGCTGTGTGGTTAAGAGGTTCACTTTACGACCATGTAGTTTCAAGTTTACTCTCACTGCATGCCTTTTTCTATAACCTGAGGCCAACTGAGACTTTATGAATGAATTTGGTAGATGGAAACTGTGTGAAAACCTCTCTCTCTCCCTCTTTCTCTCTCACTGCATACACACACACACACACAAACGTGTACATGTGTGTTCCTCCATCACATGAAAATTGGTGTCGGTTTGTGTATGTCTTTCTAACTTAACACTTCATCAAAAGTGACCTGTACTTTTGACCTGTACTAACAGTTACATTTTGTTTTTCCTCACCAAAATACCATCTCTCTGGAATTCTATCATAGCACATGCTTTTATTCTTGTAGCTTTGGTATTGCAATTGTTTAAGAGGAATGTTAATAACATTAAATTTACTGGTTTTGAAGGTTCTGCGATAGACTAAAGCAATAAATATAAAAAAAAAAAAAACAAGAAGGAAAAAGCAAACAAAAAGACCTTAAACAAATGGATATAGCTGTTTTAGTGAATGAAAGATTTGAACCAAACCTCTTTGTAATTGATCAAGGAACTGATCTAGGAATAAATGACAGTAGCTTCTCTTTATTGACCAACAAAGGGAACTTCTACTTGGTAACTCAGCTATGCTAGAAATAGCTGTGAAGTTACACTCAAATTACACCCTAAACACGGGCCAAAATTAGTTGATGTAATGCTAGATACACTATGTTAGAAAAAGAAAGCAATATGATTATGACTGGAAGATGTTTTCATGATATGGTAGGCTCATTGGAAGCCAACCTGGGACTAAAAAAACAAAAAAAAACAATAAACAAATAAACAAATATATAAAAGACTCTCTCTCTATGAAGAGTACCTACTCTGGGATATAGAACTGTGTTACTAGCTATCTCATCCACAAGGAAAGTAACACTATTTACCTTGTTAACTACCAAGTTAACATTCTTACATCAAACATTTTTTGCAGTTGTGGTTGGTTGTCTTCCATTCCACCAAAATGTCTCTTTACTGTGTAGATTTTGCAAACTCAATCCACAGGTGACATTACTTTACACCCTATACCTGTGATGTCTTGCCATTGAAAAAACAGTTTCTGCTTGTATAAGGCATGAGTATCTCCTGGCAAAGTTCTTCCTGATTCTGTTACTCTGGCACCACTGGAACAAAAGGGTTGCAGGATAACTGAATTTTCCAAATTTCTGATCATTACCTTTTAAATTACCATAGTACTTTACAAAATTCTTTAAAACTCTATATATGCATCATTAATATTCTGAATATAGTCTAGAGACAAATCAGAAGAAATATAAATATAATTTAAGTAAAGAACAAGTTTTATTAACCTTACAAAATACAGGTTAAAGTATATCGACAGTTTGAAAAAAAAAGCAGTGAACTTAGGCTTTTATTTTCTTACAATTCAACCAGCTTTTGAAAACAATATACACACTTTAATTTATACTTATTCAGTAAGATAACAGTAGGTTATTTTACTAAATTCTTATATTTAAAATTGATTGAAAGAAACACAGAAATATGGTAATGAAAGGGTTAAATCAGAAATTTCCTGACATGTTGATTCATAAAAATATGTAATAATAAAACTCTTTCCAATTCACATTTTATGGACTTTTAGATCTCAGTTGCCTCTCTAATATTGTTTTCAAATTTTGATACAAAGCCTGCAATTTCAAGGGAGAGGGTAAGTTGAATACATCAACCCCAGTGCTCAACGGGCACTTGTTTTTTTGAACCCAAAAGGATGAAAGGCAAAGTCAACCTTGGCTTCTGTAATAATGTATTTTCTCTCTCTACAGTAATGATTGATAATAACTTGCCTTTACCTCCAGCTACAAACTCTCATATATAGTTGATACTATTACTCATTCTGCTCTATCAGGCTTTATTTTAACAACCTTAACACATTCTGTCACCCCTGCACACCCTCATTAAATCAAAACTTACAGCTTCTTGTTAATCATCTTTTATCTTATTGTAAATGGTGAAAAATTTCCCTTGTCTCTTTTCATTCTAGTCTGTCTCTGTTGGTGATGTCCGTCGTGAAGCTACTTTCTGCCAAAAGACAGGCATACCTATACTTGGATTGATTGAAAATATGAGTGGATTTGTTTGTCCATCATGCAAGGTATAATTGTTTTAATATTATCAGAATTTTGTGGATTTTGAAACTTCTCTTGTCATCATGTGATAGTAGTAAATGATAGTCATTGTCATACAAGCAGTGTCATTTATTTCCAAGTTTCTGCAAAAACATGTCTAGGCATGAGAGAATATTACCTTACTTGGAAACAAGAGTTGGCAACAGGGAGGGTTTCCAGCCATAGAAAATCTTCAACAAATTCCTTCTGACACATGTGAGCATGGAAAATTTGATGTCAAATGATGATGATGATATTATTATTATTATTATTGAGTGAGAAAGTAGTGCATGCCATCAAAGTGACACTGGGGTAAAATATACGAAGCCCATTATACCCATCATGACTACCCGTCTGATAAGGGTGCACCAGGCACATGCATCACAGCCATATATGTGCATGACATGGTGATCTCATATCAAGATAAACAGTGCAAGACCTCGCAGGTGGCACCCAGTTAGATTTTCTTCAGGTCGAGTAGCCCATCCTGCTCAAAAGGTCTCTGAATAAGTATTGTTTAAGGATGTTGAATGAAACACCCATGTTTCCAGAGGCGAATTATCCAAACTTCAAAGAATTCCTCTCAACACATGGCTATGATGCTCCCCAACTACTTCTGCTTGTGATCAGAGATGCACATGTCATCAGCCACTAAGGGACAAGCTCAACTGGTTAAGGTCAAACAACTGACAAGCAAATCTGTGGTATTGGGCAGAATATTTGTTGTAGCCCATCTTTTATACAAAGACAAGACTGTGTACATGATAACACTTCCAGTCAGTTAAGATCAGAAACCATGAGAGCCAGTACCTGGAGCATTGCATGCCATCAAAGTGACACTGGGGTAAAATATACGAAGCCCAGTATACCTATCATAACTACCTGTCTGATAAGGGTACACTAGGCACATGCATCACAACCATATGTGCATGACATGATGGTCTCATATCAAGATAAACAGCGCATGACCTTGCAGGTGGGGACCAGTTAGGATTTTCTTCAGGTCGAGTAGCCCATCCTGCTCAAAAGGTCCCTGAATAAGGGTTATTTAGGGATGTTGAACAAAACACCCATGTTTCCAGAGCTGAATTATCCAAACCCCAAAAAATTCCTCTCAACACATGGCTATGATGCTCCCTCACTACTTCTGCTCGTGATCAGAGATGCACATATTATCAGCCACCAAAGGACATGTTCAACTGGTTAAGGTCAGACAACTGACAAGCAAACCTGTGGTATTGAGCAGAATATTTACTGTAGCCCATCTTTTATACCAAGACAAAACTGTGTACATGATAACACTTCCAATCAATTAAGATCAGAAGCCATGAGAGCCACTGCCTGGTATTGCATCAAGGCATAGTGCTTGGTACTGCATCAGAGCATAGCATTATAGTACTGCAGGGCATTTATTATTATTATTATTATTATTATTATTATTATTGTTGTTGCTGTTGCTGTTGTACTTTTACACTATTTCTGGTTTCTGAATATTTTCTGCAACATCATCATCATCATCATCTGCTTTCTATGCTGGCATGGGTTGGATGGTTTGACTGAGGACTGGCAAGCCAGTATGCTGCACCAGGCTCCAATCTGATCTGGCAAGGTTTCTACAGCTGGATGCCCTTCCTAATGCCAACCACTCTGAGAGTGTAGTGGGTGCTTTTTATGTGCTACCGGCACATGGTCTGAAAATTGATATTAGGTGAAGTTAAGGTATGAAGCTTTAGCTATGTGGCCCAGAGACCGTAATTTAGTTTGTTTTCTTCATTATTTATGAAATTCATTTTAATTACAGGAGTGTTCTAACCTATTTTCAAAAGGAGGTGGAGAATCCCTGGCAAAAGAACTCAACATTCCATTTTGGGGTGAGTAAACTACTACTACTACTACTACTACTACTACTGCTACTGCTACTACTACTGCTACTACTACTGCAGCAGCAGCAGCAGCAGCAACAAACATACTTGTATAGAGATGGGTATGTTTCTACAGCAGATAAGTAATAGTTGTTTTAACACAGTTTCATTGTGATACTGTTTGAATATCAAATTCCTTTAAAAGGGATGCTTGAACACCCCTCCTTAATGAAAGATGCGTATATTTTGCAGAGGCAGAGTGTAATTTGGGTTGTGAGGGGAGAGTAGAAAGTTGAGTTTTCAATTTGATTACCATATCATATTCATTTGTGTATAATATGTTCATTTGTGAATCATGTTATGCTCATCATGGATTGATCTGTGATAATGTGTTGGCAATCGGTCAAAGATTCTGCTTTGTACTATAAAAACATACTCCACCAACCAACCACAATGCTCAGCTCCTCAGAATGCACTGCTGTGAGGCTGCATATTTCTTTATATGCATTTATGTACTCGTACCCAGTGAACAGAAAAAATCCTAAGGTGTCTCATCCAAAAAAATTACACAGACGAGTGTATACTCTACAGGAGAAGATAGAGATGACCAAGAAAATACATGGTGGAAGCTTTGCTGTTGTGAACCCTGAGTTTGGTGTTTATGATCTTACCATTCATTTCATTTAAAAGGTGTCATGTAGCTAAATGGTTAGGGTGTTCCAGAGAAACAAGCAGCCAAACTGTTTATATACTCAACAAATGCAGCAGTTACTGTATGAAGGAGTCCCTAATTTGCATACTAAAAGTGTTTAACCCTCTATAAATGCCAGTGGACTGTCAACGGGGATCTTAGTCCACACAATACCAAGGTATGATATAATAAATATGTAACATATGGTATAATTATAAACAGGGCAAATTTTAGTCATTTCTCCGCAGGCTGAAAAAGTTTTGAATTTTGGTACAAGGCTGGCAATTTAAGTAGAGGGCGAAAGTCAACTGGTACTTATTTTATTGACCCTGAAAGAATGAAAGTCAAAGTTAATGTTGGCAGAATTTGAACTCAGAATATAAAGTCAGATGAAATGCTGTGAAACATTTTGTCTAGCATGCTAATGATTCTGCCAACTTGTCACCTTAGGACAATGTATATATTGATAACTAAGACACCCGATGAAAATCAGAGATTGAACCAATTGAAATGCTTTATAAATATACACTGCAAATGATGTATATTCATTTATAGTATGTTTATGTAATTGTGCTTTTTTCAGGATGTATCCCCATTGACCAACATCTTACCTCATATACAGAAAGTAATCCTGAGACCACAGACTCGCCTTTGTTTGATGCTCTTTCTTCTATTGTTGAAAAAGTAATTGAAGTTGAGAATACATCTTGAATATTCTTCATTTGAGCCGTTCTTGGATCAGACATTTGTTAATAAGGCTGTTAATTGTTAATAAAGATATTTTCTAACGATTGCCTCAAATACAAAATGATGGTAACTATTCTTTGATACAAAATAAAATTTTTTAATATTTTGGTTATTTATACGATTTCAATTGATTCCTGATTTTAGGCAGTTTATGGTGCACTAATTTCATTTATTTGTTAACTTATTAATCTATTAAGACGTTAACATGAACGTGCAGTTGTCTCCCTTAGAGTATGTCACCTCCAGATTTGGAAATCTGCTGGAAACTTTTGAAATTGCTAAAATTAACAAGAGATCTTAATAACATGGACTTTCAGACTTCATCAAAATCTCATTCAACCCTGTCAGTCAAGTTTCATTTTATGAATTTTAGATTTTAAAGTTATATAACTACGGAGAACATAATATTTTCAGTTTTTGATTATGAATGAAATGTCATATTAATTCAGTTAATATATTTTATTCAATGGCAAATATAAGGTTTAGTAAACATTGTCTTGGTATTACTCATTGTATTAATGCTATCATTTGTATAGTGATATTGCTCCCAACCCTGACTGTCACTTCATCAGTTACGATGATGAGTGTTCCTGTTGATCTGATCAATGAAAAAAACAGTTCAGGAAATTAACATGCAAGTGACTGAGAACACCACAAACATGTGTACCCTTAATGTAGTTCTCAGGGAGATTCTGCATGACACAGAATGTGACAAGGGTGGCCCTTTGAATTACAGTTTCATCTCACTTTTACCAGTTGAGTGGATGGGAGCAACAAGAAATAAAGTGTTTTGCTCAAGGGCACAATGTGGCACCAGGATTTGAACTCACTACCTTACAATTGTGAGCTGAATACTCTAACACAAAGCTATGTGCCTTCACAGTCATGAGGCTGTATTACAGCAAAGAAGAAAAGAAGAAAACCTGTTCCTTCTCTCATATTTTTTACTCCTCATCCCCTAATGTAAAGCCTCTCCCTTTAGGCTTGTAGTCTTGCAAGCTGCATGGTGACATCACTAGTGCTCGTGGCACAAAAAGAAAGAAAAAAGCCCTATAGAAGCTATAGAGTGTTTGACATAAGGAAGGGCATCTGATCATAGAAACCATACCAAAGCAGACACTGGGGCATGATGCAGTCTTTGGGCTTGTCAGATCCTGTGAATCTATCCAACCTATATCAGTGAACATGGATGTTAAGTGATAATGATGATGCATATTCACATGATAATATTTTTATTGTTAAAATTTTGTTACCATTTAGTCAGAAGGGGATGGGTAGTGTTCACAATCCTTTTCTGAACCTCTAAAAAGGATTGGAGAAGAGAAAGAAATTTTCTTCAGACTAATGTTTGATCTGAATGCTTACATCAAAATGAACTTAACTAAAGGACTTCAACAGCCAAATGATGGTATTAAACCAGGTGATGAATTAACTGTATCATCCTAGAACAGGAATAGTCTCTTCTAATTGGCTTCCACACAGTTTCCATCTCCCAATTTCATTTTACAAAGTTCTGGTTAACAGAGATTATGATAGAAGACACTTACTCAAGTAGAATGTAATTTGTTTCAAATCTTGACATTAGGTTAGCAATTTCGAGGGCGGGGGGCAGTCAGTTACATTGATTCTAGTACTTGTCTGGTACTTTCTGTAATTGACCCTAAAAAGATGAAAAGGGTGAACGTAATAATAAGCCTTTTTACTGTAGGCACAGAAATTTTGTGGGTGGCAGTTAGTCAATTATATTGATCCCAGTGTTTAACTGGTACTTATTTTATTAACCCCGAAAGGATGAAAGGCAAAGTCGACTTTGATGGAATTTGAACCCAGAACATAAAGATGGATGAAATGCTGCTAATCATTTTCTCTGACATGTTAATGATTCTGCCAGCTTGCAATAATGAATATAATAATCCTTTCTATTATAGGCACAAGGCCTGAAATTTTGGGGAGGGTGATAGTTGATTACATTGACCCCCAGTACTCAACTGATACTTATTTTATTGATCCTGAAAGGATGAAAGGCAAAGTCAACCCCAGCTGCATTTGAACTCTGAATGAGAAGACAGACAAAATACCACTGTGTATTTCACCTTGCGTGCTAACGATTCTGCCTGCTCACTGTCTAATAAATGTAATAATAATAACAAGCTTATTGTATACAGTGCACACAGACATGGCTGTTTGATAAGAAGTTTGTTTCTCAATCACATAGCTTTTGATAGGCAAGCGTCTTGTACTATAAACCTGGGCTGACCAAGGCACATGAGTAGGTTTAGTTGACAGAAACTGTAAGAAGTCCATTGTAAATGTATGTGTATAGGTATGTATACTCTCCTTACCACAAACCTGACCAATATCTTAAATACCTTAACATCCACTCCAATCACCACAAATCCACTTTTGATAACATAATCAAGAGTATCTCAGCCCGAATATCCGATCTCTCTTCCACTGAGGAAATTTTCAATAATCACGCACCATATTACAATCAAGTACTCGCTGCTAGTGGCTTTTCACAACAAATAGAATACATCCATAACACCAGGCTCAAACAATATATATCTCAAATCACATCTGAAAGATACATCAACCATCACAATCGCAATCAACCACACACTCGTTGATAGAACCCTGGAAAGTCTTACACCTAGGCAACCTAGACCCCACACACATACATTTAACTCTAGGTCAAAAACTAAAACAGCTAAAAATAACAGGCCTTGCCACCCACCTCCATTCTCCAAATATATAGATAGGACACCTTTATCTAAAAACATAGATAGCACTACTCCCAGACACCCTAAAAAAAGCGGCAGACGCTCTATTCTGTAGTACACACCCCCATTCTCACTTAACGTTAAGAACTTAGCTAAATCCTTCTTTAAAATGCTCGACTCTAATTTCCCTCGGCAACATAAATATGATTCTATCTTTAATATATCCACCCTGAAACTATCCTATTCTGCCCCACTCAACTTCGAATCTATTGCAGCAGCCTCTAATAAGCAAAAGCTTTCTCTTTACTATCAAAACTCACATAATTACAACTTCTAGTCATATGAACGCGCAACACACACACAGTTCCAGCACAGATACCCTTACATTAGACCACAACCCAACCCATCCTACTAACACTGCCTGGAATACCACCACAATCTCTACCACTCTTACAAATGGTACAATTAATAACAACAATAGTAATAATAACAATGATGTAATGATAACGTTAATAATACTAATAATATAGACTTTTCTACCCCCTTCTCTAACCTCTCATCATCATCATCATCATCATCGTTTAACGTCCGCTTTCCATGCTAGCATGGGTTGGACGATTTGACTGAGGACTGGTGAAACCGGATGGCAACACCAGGCTCCAGTCTGATTTGGCAGAGTTTCTACAGCTGGATGCCCTTCCTAACGCCAACCACTCAGAGAGTGTAGTGGGTGCTTTTACGTGTCACCCGCACGAAAACGGCCACGCTCGAAATGGTGTCTTTTATGTGCCACCCGCACAAGCCAGTCCAGGGGCACTGGCAACGATCTTGCTCGAAAATCCTACAGGAGCCAGTCAGGCGGTACTGGCAACGGCCACGCTCAAAATGGTGCATCTCATGTGCCACCCGCACAAGAACCAGTCCAGGGGCACTGGCAACGATCTTACTTGGCTTGCCGGGTCTTCTCATGCACAGCACATTTCCAAAGGTCTCGGTCAGTAGTCATCGCCTCGGTGAGGCCCAATGTACGAAGGTCTTGCCTCACCACCTCAGCCCAGGTCTTCCTGGGCCTACCTCTTCCACGGGTTCCCTCTGACAATATTACCTCCTCCATTCCTGAACACAATCCCCAAAATTCACCTAATTGTAACTGCCGTCTTGGAACCATCTACCCGTTACAAAACCATTGCAGAAAATATAATGTAATTTACAAATGCACTGTCCTTAATCTATTACACAATTGTACAGCCACATACATAGGATCAACCAAAAATTTTAAGCAACAATATGCTGCTCATCTCCATTCTTTTAGATACGATAAGCATAGTAAATCTACAACACTCGCCAACCACATACATCATCTCAAAAATACAAATATACCCTATACTTTATCAAGGTCCATACTGGATTCAGGGCTTCCCTACCGAGGTCAACACTTAACCGGCAAGCTTTGCCTGAAGGAGGCGCTTCACATATTAAAGCACAACTCTCCAACACTACTAAATAAGCATAATGAGGCACTAAGCACATGCAGCCACTGCTTTTTTCACACATTCAAATTCTATCACAAATCCAAATGCCTAAATGACCATACAGTATATTTCCACAATACCCCTTAGGTAATCCCAATAACCTTATAAATCTACATTTTAACTCCTAATCCCTATCTAATTCCTCTTTCATACTTGAATATCAAAATCATTTAATTGTATTTGTATGTGTATTCGTATGTACATATGTACGTGTGTGTGTGTGTGTGTATGTATGCAAGGTATATATACCTGCATGTGCAGGGGTGATACTTACATCATACGATGGTATGATGTAGCAATTCAGCAGAAGACTAAGAAATTACAAATTCTGTTTCATCAGTTTGTAATAAGAAGTTGACAAAAAAAATGCTGCAAGTTATCATGATTAAGAACATGTATGAAATACCTATTAACTCTTGACATGCCAGAGAAATGAACTATGGCTCAATAGAAGATAAAACAATATTGATGAGAATTATTGACCTCAAGAAAAGTAGGGTTACTTTTGTTTTTGTTGTACTAAATTAAAACTAACAATTGTTTGTAAGAGGAAAACTCTGCTAAAGGAGAAATTTCGTAAGGGAATTATCTATTATATATGCTTCTGCAAGGCACAATGGATGAGGGTGGATGTGGTAAAAGGATAAAAGAAGTTTGGAATTTACAATCTGGCAGGCTATGAAAGGAAAAGTATTTGCTTGTGTGGACCTATTTAGGGCACATCTAGAGAAGAACATTATTGAGAACCTCTGATCACAAAATACTGCCATAGCTTAATTTCCTGGCAGGCACACTACTGTTGCAGCCATTAGATGTTAGTATCAAGAAATCCTTTAAGGACATGAGAATCAAGTGGAATAACTGAATGTGTAATGGAGAGAAGAATATGCATAAAAGGAAGCAGTATGCAGGCTCCATCCCTGTCTCCAATCTGTGAATGGATCATTGATTTATGGAAGGAAATAAAAACTGACATGATAGTCAAATAATTCAAGAAATGTGAGATTTTGAATGCATACAGAAGATGATTGTCTGTTGGATGACATGTCTAAAGAGCTTGTAACTATGGACAGCAAAGATGAAGATAATCCTTACTGTGATATTAAATCTTAGTCATTATGAAGCTTTATTCAGTGCTGAAAATGATAAAGAGTGTAATTTAACAGGATTTTAATGAACTTTTGTGTTTGAAATGTTTAAGATGTACCATGCAATTGTAATTTAAAACTATTAAATTTCTGCTTTACTTTTTATATGCATAAATTAAAGTTTACTTGTTAATTTTGTTTCTATTGTTATTATTTACTTTTATGTTTTATATTTTATGACCTTAAGCTACAATGATTTTATTATAATTAAAAATTCAACAAAGAAAATGGATATCCCTAACTCAAGCAGGAAGGAAAAGAAAACATTTTCTATGGAGATTGTATCAATTTTGGCATTTAAACATGAAGGAACATTGAAATCCTAAAGGTGCATTGAAGCCTTAAGGCACATTAATTAGTAATTATGATGCAGCACAGATATGCTGTAATTCTGATGCGAGTGGTTTTAACCACAAATATGAAAATAAGGTGATTAGAGAGTTGTGATGTGAAACACATTAAGCAGGTGATGTTATGCAAGCCACCAGCTGAGCAGATATCAGCCATGTGCATTCTATTACAGTAAATTAGTGGTAATAATTATACAATAATTCTGAGGTGTAAATTGATTTCACTAAGTTAGTCTATTTAATGTGATGGGTAGAGGTAAAAGAGGCAGTGTAAATTTTTATAAGAGCCACATGGTTTATGTGAGGTTGTTGTGAGGTCATATGTTTTGAAGCATAAAATTACTATAATTCATTGTGTTTCATTTAGAGGTCATTTGGGATTCTGCTATGATAGGAATCTAGCATGAATTTCAGCCCCTCAAAGTAGCATCCATGTAATAGGTGATCCCCATAAATTTTGCCTAAAAAAAAAAGGTCTAAAAGATTTGATTTTTACATTGATACATACATTATATTATGCTTGAGAAGATGACCCATCAAGCCAAGTAAAATCTCAGCTGTGGCAGATACTGGTATCATACAAATGGCATTCGTGCTGGTGGCATGTAAAAGCACCCATTACACTGTTGGAGTTGTTGGCGTTAGGAAGGGCATCTAGCCATAGGAACTATGCCAAATCAGACTGGAGTCTGGTGCAGCCTTCCAGCGCTTGCCAGCCCTGGTCAAACCATCCAACCCATGCCAGCATGGACAGCAGGCATTAAATGATGATGATGAGTATCTTGGAAATATGGATATAAGTTTTAAAATATTATTTGATTAACTTATGTAGAGGGACCTAACCTTTGTTGAAAATTGTATATCTTGTCAATTTAGAAGAAACATTTATTATTTTGCGTGAAAAGACAACATCGAAAAAATACCTTAGGAATGAGAACCTAGGTTCGAAATTTCCTCAAGACACCTGATGAAGGCTGGAGGGTATATCAGCCCGAAATGTTGTGTTAAAAACAAACAAGATGAGGACAAATATTTGTCACTTGTAAATAATGTACATAATTCCTCATCTCTTAAATATAAAACTGTATCACAACTGATGTTGGTGTGTTTATGTTCTCTGTAACTTAGTGGTTTGACAAAAGAAACTGATAAAAAAAAGTACCAGGATTAATAATTAATGTGGTTGATTCATTTGATTAAAATTCTTCAAGGTGGTGCCCCAGCTTGGCTACAGTCTAATGACTGAAACAAGTAAAAGATAAAAGACAAATGAAGAAAACAGATGTTGATTAAACATCTTTATGCTTTTCTAGAAAGATGGATGGATCCTCTTGCCATGATATAAATAACTGATAGAGAAGCTACTAATGGCTTCTAACAAATTGAATAGATTATTAAATATTACATGAGTCTGAGTCTGAGAAAGAAGATAAATGATATATCGCAATGATATAACATATCTCTTATACTATCAGCTGATATTTAAAAAACAAAATGTTTTACGTTTATTTTTTTATTCTTACATGGGTAGGGTGGCCTTTGTAAATTCATTGTTTGCATATTGTCTAAGCAGTTTCTTTTTACTGTTGAATAACCTTTATACTGATAATTATTCAGTCATAAAATATATGGAATTTAACCATAAAGTATATGAAAGACTGAAGCAAGCAGAGTGGTGTGATCAGTTTAATCTTTAGTCAGACTTAATCATCACTGTCTTTCTTTCTCATCATTGTTGTCATCATCATCATCATCGTTTAACGTCCGCTTTCCATGCTAGCATGGGTTGGACGATTTGACTGAGGACTGGTGAACCAGATGGCTACACCAGGCTCCAATCTGATTTGGCAGAGTTTCTACAGCTGGATACCCTTCCTAACGCCAACCACTCCGAGAATGTAGTGGGTCCTTTTATGTGCCAGTCAGGCGGTACTGGCAACGGCCACGATCAAAATTGTGTATCTTACGTGCCACCTTCACAGGAGCCAGTCTTTTCACGTGCCACCGGCACAAGTTGTCATCATTGTCATAATTTTATGTCCATTTTTCCAAGATTGCATGGGTTGGATGACTCTTCTCCAGTGCAGTATCTCTTTGTCTTTTTGCAGTTCCTTGTCATCCTCTTGAAGTTCTGTATTCAGAGGATCAGCCTTCACAACTTCCCACGTCTTTCTTGATGTTTCTCTCCTCTGCATGATTCTTCCATTTGGATTGCTTGGCACTTCTTTGTTTATGATTGGCTTTCATTCATTGTTGGTTGGCATATTGCTGAAACAGTAACTTAATCATCTCTGTTGTGCCTGGGCTGTTTCCAGAAGCGAGCACCTAGACCCCAGTGCACTTCCCAGCTCTCCACTCATGGATGTGCCATAAAGGAAAGACAAGTCAATATATTCACAGCATCCATGAAGCTACAGGGGATGCCAGATATGGAAGGGGTTACTGCCCATAAACTTATTTAAATGCTCAATTAATTACCCAACAAAACAACAGGGGTTTATTATTATAGTGGGCATGATTTGGGCAGAATCAGTCCCACTCTAAAGTGGCGAGCTGGCAGAAACGTTAGCATACCAGGTGAAATGCTTAGCAGTATTTTGCCTGTCTTAACGCCTGCTGCTGCTGTTGCTGCACCTCTTCCTCCTCCTCCACCTCCACCTCCACCACCACCACCACCACCACCACCTCCTCCTCCTCCTCTACCTACACCACCACTACCTCCTCCTCCTCCTCCTCCGCCACCACCACAACTCAACACTTTGGTGACTCAGAGAAGCATCATACATCTATTGTTTCTATATCTTCTACGTATATATGTATATATATATATGTGTGTGTGTGTGTGTGTTTGTGTGTCTGTGTTTGTCCCCCTAGCATTGCTTGACAATCAATGCTGGTGTGTTTATGTCCCCCATCACTTAGTGGTTCGGCAAAAGAGACTGATAGAATAAGTACTAGGCTTACAAAGAATAAGTCTCGGGGTCGATTTGCTCGACTAAAGGTGGTGCTCCAGCATGGCCGCAGTCAAAATGACTGAAACAAGTAAAAGAGTAAAGAGTAAAAAGAGTATAAGTATAATTGGTAAAGAAAGAAAAAAAATATCCTTTGTTTTTGGTGACTAGTTTGAACCAAGAATTCAGCTTTGGCATAGATTCCTGGAATGATTTTTATCATTTATATCACAAACTTTAGTATGTCAGCCAACCAATTTCTAATCTGTTTGGACGAGTATTCTGATTAATTGTGTTTTAATAACATAGGATATTAGGAGGTGGTTGATATGAAGAGAATCTCCAGTAAAGAGTGTGATTTTTAGCATCAGTTAATGAGATTTATTTTAAGAGCAAGGGACAGTAGCAGAGTAGCTTTAAATAGGACAGGGACAGTAGCAGAGTAGCTTTAAATAGGACAGGGACAGTAACAGAGTAGCTTTCAATAGGACAGGGACAGTAGCAGAGTAGCTTTCAATAGGACAGGGACAGTAGCAGAGTAGTTTTAAATAGGACAGGGACAGTAGCAGAGTAGCTTTAAATAGGACGTTATGTGAAAGATAAAAAGTAACTCTACGAAGTAAAGGTTTTATGAAATATCATATATGTTTATAGACAGTGAGACTGGCTTTGACACATGAAGAATATGTGGAGATTCATAAAGGACAGGGTATGTTTTCAACTGAAATGAAGATTTATTTATTATTTTTACTTTATCTTTTAGTCAGGAGGGAAGAGAGTACCCTTGACCCTTTACAAAGCCACCAAGACTGGGAGAAAAGAGGGAGGAAGGTGTCCTCAAGTTGGAGATTTGGTCTGAATGCTTGTAACATGGTGAACTTTGCTAAGGGTACCCAAGTTGTCAGATGGTGGTGTTAAACTGGATAATGGATTAAATGTAGAAAATATTGTACAGTATGACATAACAAATTAACCATATAAATAATGATTTGAAATTTTGGCACAAGGTCAGCAATTTGGGAGGGTGTAAGTTGATTACACCAACCCTTGTGTTCGACTGGCACTTATTTATTCAACCCTGAAAGAATGAAAGGCAACGTTGATCTCAGTGGGATTTGAACCAGAATATAAAGACAGACGAAATACCACTAAGCATTTTTCCCGGCATGCCAATGATTCTGCTGGCTCACTGTCATAAGCCATATAAATAATAAGAGACTGGAAGGCATAAAAAGAAGGAATACCAAGAAATTATATGTATACATAACAACTAAGAAAGTCTTGTAACATTTTTATTATTCTGTTTGTCGGCTGAATTTGTAGAACTTAAAGAGTTTAAAATAAGAAAGAAAATTTTTACCTCACTATAGAACCCAATCATTAATTGCTTTCACACTTGGCAATGTTCCTAATTGTATCAATGTTTATAAGTACACTATTGATCTGTAATCTGAAACAACAAATTCTGAACCAACCACTTTGTTACTAATTTTCAATGAATTGTTCACATTACATTTGTAATGCTGTATGTTTTGTTTTCTGCCCTAAGATAACTCTATTGGCTTTATTGTTGTTGTTGTTGTTGTTTCACACTAGGTCTGCCTGAATGAGACAGACTTATGGCAAATGTCAACCAGTCATGTCAATCTAATCTTGTTTCATTTTTAGGTGTAGTGTAGCTCCAAAGTAGTGAAAGCATGTGGCTTAGTGGCTAGGGTATTTGGCTTGCAATTGTAAGGTCATGAGTTCAATTCCTGGTGATATGTTGTGTCCTTGAGCAAGGCACTTTATTTCACATTGCTCCAGTCCATTCAGCTGGTAAAAATGAGTAGTACTTGTATTTCAAAGGGCCAGTCTTGTCACAGCATGGCCACAGTCTAGTGACTGAAACAAGTAAAAGATAAAAGATGAAAAAAAAAAAAAAAGAATGTGAACCCCACTGAAACTCCCTTTTAACTACGTTGTCGTTATTATTGTCTTTATGTAACCCTTACTGAGTAGTCCTAAGGCACATAAGTAACTAGCTGGATGATTGAGGCATGGCCCACAAACCTGTTCTTCCCAGTTATACCATGTCTCTGCTAGGCTGAAGAATCTCTATATCTTCCCCAGAAGCATTGCCTTGCAGCTGTTCAAGTTAAGCATTAACTGTATTAATCTATCTAGCCAGGAAGGGCCTGTGAAGTTTATGGGTATAATTCCTTACTCTAGAATGAAACCATAAAAGAATATATTGGTAAAACATGCATCATTAATCTTTTTGGGTTGAGTCAATCGATTCCTTTTCTGTAAATTTGTTGCCTTCTGCTTTGACAACTGAAATCATTATAAGAGAAAAATCAAATGAATATCCCTACACACACACACACACACATATTCTCCCCCCCCCACTCTCTCTCTCATGCACACATGTACAGTTCTGCAACAAACACCCACATGCCTACATATGTGCACAAGCTTCTACTCTCTCTCTCTCTCTCTCTCTCTCACACACACACACACACACACACACACACACACACACACACAGCATACAAGTGCATCATCATCATCTTTGTCACTGCTGCCAACACTGCCGCCACCTCCACTACCACCACCACCATCACTATCACCACCACTACCACTATCATCATATTCATCACATAATGATGATGATGTACACGCATTGTCATCATGCTTATTACATGCACAAGCACTCAGGTATATACTGGCACCCATTTATAGACATTCACATACACCCACGTACACAACACACACATGCATGCACACATGCATACACACATGCATACAAACATGCATACATTGTCTATAGATATGTATCACTGATATATATATATATATATATATATATATATATATATATATATTTCTGACATTACAACTCTAAATGAAAACTGCTGTAACATGGCTGCAATAAGAAGCCTCATGAAAAGAGAATATCATTATGCTCTCACTTAATGATATTATATCAATGTCTGAAATTGGTAAAAGATTAATATTAGAGGAAACTATTTCTTTGAAAAGGCATGTGTATGATGAAAGAACTGCAGTCAATGCCCGGAGTAATAAAACCCTCCGCTCCAGTAGTTACATGCATGTTCAGTGCAGTGTTATTGTCCTTTGTATGTTCAATGTAATGTTGGTTTCAAGTTTTGGGACAAAGCCAGCAATCTCGTGGGAGGGTGTAAGTTGATTACATCAACCCCAGTACTCAACTGGTACTCACTTTATTGACCCCCGAAGGGATGAAAAGCAGAGTTGACTGCAACAGAATTTGAACTCAGAATGAAAAGATAGTTGAAGTACCACAAAGCATGCTGCCCGGTGTGTTAACGACTCTGGCAGTTTGCTACCCTCTTGTTCAATGTAATGTTATTTCTGGCTGTAGTTCCTATGCGTGCTGGGTGTAGTTATTATGTGTATGTTGGATATAGTTACTTGGTTTAGTGTTATTTCTCTTTGCACAATGTGTATAGTTATTTGGTGTGTGCTGGTTGTATAGTGGATGCAGTTATTGTATGCATACAGGAAGTATACTGGGTGTAAGCTGGCCTTAACTAAGTATAATTACCAGGTATCTATAGGGTTTAGAGTTATTGGTTACAGGTATGAGGGTACAGCTATGTCTCTCTCTCTCTCTCTCTCTATTTATCTATCTATCTATCTGTCAGTCAGTCAGTCTGTCTGTCTGTGGTACCTTGGGCAAGTATCTTCTACGACATCCTTGGGCCGAACAAAGCTTTGTGAGTGGATTTGGTAGACGAAAACTGAAAGAAGCCTGTCATATATATATATGTATATCTATATATATATATATATATATATATATATATACACATATATATACATATAGACATATATATATATATATATATATATATATATATATATATATATATATATATATATATATATATATATATATATATACATGTATGTGTGTGTGTTTTTGCCCCCCCCCCACGTTTGACAACTGGTGTTGGTGTGTTTACATCTCTGTAACAAAGCAGTTCAGCAAAAACAGACCAATAGAATAAGAATTAGGCTTACAAAAAAGTTTTGGTGTTGATTTGTTTGACTAAAACTTGTCAAGGTGGCGCCCACGCATGACCGCAGTCAAATAACTGAAGCAAGTAAAAATAAAAGATACATATTTAAAAGAGAATACAACCAGAAATTCCACATATGCACCCGAGGAAAACAGGGCCTCCCTCTTGGACTGTAACGGAAACAGTAAATGTGACTACATAAAAGGACCATTATGCAAGGCAAATTAATGTTGGATCTCTCTCTCTCTCTCTCTCTCTCTCTCTCTCTCTCTCTCTCTCTCTCTCTCTCTCTCTCTCTCTCTCTCTCTTTATATATATATATATATATATATATATATATATATATATATATATATATATATATATATATATTTAATTATATGTATTTCTTCTATCTTAATGAATAATAATTCTTCGGATAGAATAAATGGGTTAATAGAAACCAATGTAGCAAAGAACACAAAATAACTTTGGTGTTGTTCCTGTTTTTAAGGCAGGAAGTCCTTGAAATTTTGGGTATTTGAGTATATTTAAAAATTTAAGGAATGGAGAAAACGCATGTTATAATTGCATACTTTATTCCTACATATGTTTCAAAGGATTACAACCTATGTGATCCATAGGGATCTGTGATATCAAAATTGTAACCTTCTCATCAGGGAAAGCATTAAATTTATATATATATATATATATATATATATATAAACAAATAGTAAATGAGTATATGCATATATACGTACAGGTATGTGCATACCGACATCCACCTGTATGTATAGGTGCATATCTGGGTACAGGACATTGCAAACAAAACAGAGACGAGAAAACACACAAGCCACATAGAGAACATTCCACTTCATCATCTACCTCCGTTTTAACACCGGCGTTTCGAAGAGCTAGGCAGGACGCATCGTTAAAACAGCTCTTCCCATGGACCGCAAATTAAATTTGTATACACAAATTAAATCTTGCCATGGAGGAATGTTGTGGCGGACAAAAAACAAGACAGGAAAACAAACAGAAAAGGCTTTACGGCCAGACGAGAAAAATTGTTTGTGTGTGAACGCTGTGAGGCACGAACTTGAAAGTAGGGACGAAATGGTTCGTGTGTTTGCTCGGCGACAGCCAAGGAAGAAAAGGATTATTGACCGGAAGCATGTGACCATGCCGGTGTAAGGAGAAGAGAGAGAGTGGCAGAGGGAGAAACAAAGGGAGGAAGTAGAAGAATAGGTGAGCAACGAGAGGAAAAGAGAAAGAGAGGAAGTACGAGGGGGGAAAAAAGAGATACGTAGTAGTAACAGAGGAAGAACGAGAGGGGTAAAGCGAGATACGTAGTAGTAAAGAGGAAGAACGAGAGGGTGGAAAATGATAGAGGAAGAGAAAGAGAAAGAGATAGAGTAGCGTCGGAAAATATGAAGTTACGAAAAACTACTTACAAATTGGAGACGCTGCGTTCAATCATGTAAAAACAAATAGTAAATGAGTATATGCATATATACGTACAGGTATGTGCATACCGACATCCACCTGTATGTATAGGTGCATATCTGGGTACAGGACATTGCAAACAAAACAGAGACGAGAAAACACACAAGCCACATAGAGAACATTCTACTTCATCAGCTACCTCCGTTTTAACACCGGCGTTTCGAAGAGCTAGGCAGGACGCATCGTTAAAACAGCTCTTCCCATGGACCGCAAATTAAATTTGTATACACAAATTAAATCTTGCCATGGAGGAATGTTGTGACAGACAAAAAACAAGACAGGAAAACAAACATATATATATTAATCAAAGGAATTCCAACATTGTCTGATTTTCATGTTTTATTTACAATCTTATAATAATATAAGATAATATAATGAAATGATAGAATATCAAATGTTGATTCTGATTGAACTAGTACTTTCATGCATTAACCTATGCAATCTTCAGGTTCATATAGTAGTGGTGACAGTTATGTTTTACAATTTACAACTGTAGTGAGATGGCTAAAAGGTGTGCCTTAAGTACATTTGTATAGGCTCCAGAATGTTAAGTTTTGCAAACTGTATTCTGATCAATCAGTGTGCGGCTTCACTAAATTACTTAAGTTGATTGGTGTTTGGTTTAGGCGACACGGTTTGTTAAACATGTCAAGAGACGTGTATTCTGATCCTGGCCAAAGCAGTAATTGTTTGGCTATTTTTAGAAATGTTGTAAAGGTGTTTGTGAACAAAAAGGGAAGAGTTCTTACCGTAGTTTATCTTCAATTCGTGGTGAAACGAGTGTTCATGTTGTAACGTGTTCTGGCGTATGTTACGTTGGTGAGATTGTCCACTTTTAATGCTATTTCTCAGAGTTCTAGAGTCTTTACCGTAATTTGTAACATTTGTCGAGAAATAATTGTTTCTGCTGCCATAACTTTCTTGATCTGCTTTCTTCTTTTGAGATATCTCTGATCCATAGTTCTCGCATTTTTCTGCTATATTGCCAGTCGTTAGTTTTGATATTTAGTCTCCAATTTGACCATCAATAGCTTCACATCGAAGTTTTGTTTCCTCCTCTGGTTCTCCTAAAATTTCTTTAATTAGGTACTTCCGAGGAAGTATGGGTGCCGCTAAAGAAATCTATTTCGAATGTGCTTCGACATATTTTTCACGCTTATATGCTTTCCAGAAGTTTTGTTTTCTTATGTTAAAATTTTTTTTCCATGTCTGTCACATCTCTTTTCTTTTTCGATGTGCTTCGTTTTCCAGATTTCTTTCTTTTATTTCTGACATCCAAGGAGGTTGTGGTAGGTTTTCTCTATCAGTATAATTTCAGCTAAATTCTTAATTTAGGAGTTTATATGTTCATTTACAAGTTTTCTGTCTGCAGACTGTTTTTCTATTTCATTTGAAACAGAAGATTGTGTGTCAATCATAGTGATGAGTGTTGATAATTTCGATGAAATTTCCATTAGAATTCTTTCTGATTCTGTTAATTTTGTTTGTTGCCTTCCAGACATGTTGGCATATACACAATAGGAATATATATATATATATATATATATGTATATACGGGTGTGTATGATTGTGTATAGAATATATTAATCAAAGGAATTCCAACTTTGATTTTTACGTTTTATTTACAATATTATAATAATGTAACATATGGTATAATTATAAACAGGACAAATTTTAGCGATTTCTCTGCAGACTGAAAAAAATGATGATCAATCTTAATCGATTTTCGAACCTTACTGGATTCTCTTCAGAGGCATCCACACCATTCTGACACTCTCCAGAGAAACAAGCAGCCAAAGTGTAGTCCTTAATTTGCATATCGAAAGTGTTTAACACCATAAATACCAGCGGCCTGTCACCGGGGATCTTAGTCCACACAGTATCAAGGTATGGTAGTGTTTCGGTACCAAAAACACTACATAAAAAAATGTTGCCCGTCAAATCACAAAGATCCGTTATAATTATAAACAGGGCAAATTTTAGTCATTTCGCCACAGTCTGAAAAAATGCAAGATTGAGCTATACCTTCCATGCATTAATCTATGCAATCTTCAGGTTCATGTAGTAGTGGTGATAGTTATGTTTTACAATTTACAACTGTAGTGAGATGGCTAAAAGGTGTGCCTTAAATACATTTGTATAGGCTCCGAAAATATTTATATTTCCATTCGACAAACTACACAGTCCAAGTGAAATCGAGAGAAAAATCAGAGAAAAGAACTTTATTGATAAATTCCAACCCAAGCTAAATAAACAATAATAATAATAATAATACTTAGAAGTACTATTTCTTCTGCTACGACCACTACCACTAATAACAATAATATTAAAGGTTCTCATGATGACGATATTCTTTTTTACTCTAGGCACAAGGCCCGAAAATTTTGGGGAGGGGGCCAGTCGATTAGATCAACCCCAGTACACAACTGGTACTTGATTTATCGACCCCCGAAAGGATTTAAGGCAAAGTCGACCTCAGCGGAATTTGAACTCAGAACGTAAAGACAGACGAAATACCGCTAAACATTTCGCTCGGCGTGCTAATGTTTCTGCCAGTTCACCTCCTTCTCTCATGGTTACGATAGCAAGAAAATACTAGCTAAGAAAAATCTGTAAAAACAATCTTATTTAGGGTTTAAAGTTCTATTACCACCACCACCACCACCACCTGATCAATGCCTCCTGATCAATGAAGAAGTTTTGAGACAACTTCCGGGTGACTGCCGCACATATTATAGTACAGATAAAGTCTTGACAGATGATCCTACTGAGGCTGAGCGCTATCCACTTGAATTTCTAAACTCTTTGACACCATCAGGAATGCCTCTTCATAAATTGAGTTTAAAACCCGACTCAATAGTAATGCTTCTTCGTAACATTTCTATCCAGAATGGACACTGCAATGGTACAAGACTGGAAGTGGTGGCCACGCATCCTCATCCCCTGAATAAAGCTGGCGCCAAGCGACCCTAACTTGCCATTCACCTTGGACAGAACATAGTTTCCTGTCGGTTTGTCATATGCCATGACTATTAACAAGTCACAGGAGTAGACATTTAAGAAGGTGGGATTGTTCTTACCCCAGCCAGTATTCAGTCACGGCCAGTTGCATGTGACATACTCTAGAGCTCGCAAACTCTCAGATATAAGGGTTAAGGAGATGGAGACAGACAGACAAAGAAGGAGAAGAGGGCGAACTGTTACTAAGAACATTGTCTGCCGAAAGGTACTGACTTGAAGGAGTGGAGTGTTTTCAGAAATTCTGGAGAGCCTTGATTGCATTAGGTATGTGTCGTTGGTTTTTATGCACACACACACACACACACACACACACACACACACACACACACACACACACACACACACACACACACACACACACACACACACAAGTATAAATTAAATGAATATCTTTCCAAGGAGGGAAGTATTGATATGTGGCATATATTATATAGTTTTGTACATATATAGGTCTCTCGTTTTCTCTATTCATATCGGAGGAAACTGGCATGGATCTATGTTGGGAGGAGTAGTACCACGGACTCACTGGCATTGGCAATCTTTGCACATATGATGGACATTCTCAAGTATCTCTATATGTTGTTTATTTTCCCAGCCTATGAGTATTGTATATTAAAAAAGGATAGAATTAATAGCTAAACTTTATGTATTTGTAAATAGAACTGAACAAATATACGCAATTTTAGTATTTGCTGTCTAAATATCTCATTCTATTAAATATGTAGAGATTTTAATAACCCCTTTCTTCAATGCGTTATTTTTATACTAACATATGTATAGAAAAAGTTTATTATTTACTCAACATTCTATTAATCAGTTCGTGGAAATTCCACGGGTCCCGTTAGTATTATCTTGTGTTATATTATTATAAGATTGTAAATAAAACGTGAAAATCAGACGGAATTCCTGTGATTAATATACAGTCATACACAACCGTGTATATATATAAAGATGAAAGAGGCAAGATGTTCCAAAACCGAGTAAGAGGAGTTTCTCTCTCTATTTCTCCCTATCTCTTTCTCTCCCCCCACTTTCTCTCCACTGTTATAAAAAAAATCGATTGTCGCTAACTGAAACTGAGATGAATGGGACACTACGCATTCCTCACGCCTGATTTTTTTTTAACAAAGCGGTCTTTCATTCTGAGTTGCAAGCGGGAACCCGATGACAAGGAAGCCAAAAGAAGAGATGTAAAGTTCAGCTTTGGTACATACGGAAATGGGAAAAACTGGTATAAGATCGTATTAGTTGGTTTTCAACCGCTGCAAGTTTGGGGATCTATCTTAAAACGGGGGCCACATTTTTCATTAATGTTTTACGTAGTGTTTTTTTACGGAAAGACTTTCAAACTTCGTATACTTATCTATTTTGTGTTATAGAACAGAAAAATATTTTTGTATTCGAATTTATTTCATGTAAAAAATTGTCTTATTTCGATAATTTCAACCAATCACTGACAAGTATTCAGTTGTTTATATTTACTCCTTTGGCTGATTAAGCGATGTAAAGCGTATTTAATCGCCATACCTTCGTTTTATTTGCTTTTTTCATTTTAAATTTGCTTTAACCCTAACCCTAACCCTAACCCTAACCCTAACCGTAGGGTTAGGGTTAGGGTTAGGGTTAGGGTTAATTGTTTCAGAATCGTTTGTTTATGTAGTCGGCACTTAATGTATATCGGCTGAATGGACGTCAGTGATTGGTTGAAATTACAGAAATACGACAACTTTAACATGGAATAACTTATGGATTTCTTTTTTTTTAAGAAGACTAAGAGAAAAAGATGTTTTATATGACACATTCTACCAGTGTTCCAAGTTTCAAAGTGTTTCGTTAATGAAAAATGTGGCCCCCGTTTTAAAAAAGATCCAAGTTTGGTAAACACTATACGAGTATATTGACATTAAGAAACGGACATAGATATCAGTTAAAGTTGCTTCGTTGTAGCAACAACCACCAACTGGTATGACCACAATGCATATGTATTCCACACGTGCAAAAGCATGCGAATTTCGAACCACTTTTTAAAATGCGCACCTGAGCGCTCACTCTTGGATGACAGCAACGAGATCATTGGCGGCAACAATGGACGGCTAAGAAGAAAATCATTTGGTCCATAATTTCGAAGTAAAAATTCCCAGCACTGTTTGCAGTAACCTAACAGTTTTGATTTCCATTTTATCCCTCATCTTAAAGTGATCTGAATGATTTCTTATGTTTTTTTAATGCTTGCAATGAAAAATTTGAACGGAAATTTCTATATACATAAGGAGTGGGACGAACGAGAATCGACCGTTGGATTTTAAATATCAGAAATCCTGTTTCTTTCAAGAACCAGACACATCTAGAAAGGCAGTGCCAAATTTTCCTTCGGGTTTCTTAAATTTGGTTAGAGCTCGTTAGAATCATACCCTCCAGACTGATAATCAGCACTCATTAGCTGAAAAGTTATTCCAAAATCCTTTGTATTTCTTTTTCAGTTTTCTATTCGATATCTTATATTTTCTCATCTTCTTGGCTCATTAATCAGTCATTTTGAAACTGTCACTAGCCTTTCTATATATATATATAAACTAATTCTCTCTCTTCAACGTTATCAATAGCTACTCATCGGTGTTGACTTAATCTGATTTTATATTCCCCACTATAATAACATTAAAGAAATGAATCGCAAAGCTCACAGGTTTATCCAGTAGTCCGTGCTGGATTAACCATTAAGCAAAGTAAGCACGCACTTTGCGCATCAAGGTAAAGGGTCACCACGGAAATGGTAAATGGTTTACGGAACAAAAGAAATCACTTTAAACTTACTAAAACAATACTCGAAGTGGTTTATATGATCGGAAATATAATTTCAAAATGTTCATGGTGCTATAGCGAGGATTTGATCAAAGACTTTGCAATTAAAAAAAGTAGGAGAAAACTTTTCAATAAGTATTCAAAAATACTTTGACCTGAAAATTGCAGCACAATCCTTCTAACTCTTGATAGACACCATGTGCAGGTGTCTTGATTTTGTCATTGCATACTTAGATGACATCCTTATCGCAAGCCAAAATGCAGAGCTACACAAGACAAGAATGGAACAGTGTGGTCTCTTTTACTCTTTTACTTGTTTCAGTCATTTGACTGCGGCCATGCTGGAGCACCGCCTTTAGTCGAGAAAATCGACCCAGGACTTATTCTTTGTTAGCCTAGTACTTATTCTATCGGTGTCTTTTGCCGAACCGCTAAGTTACGGGGAAGTAAACACATCACCATCGGTTGTCAAACGATGTTGGGGGCACACAGACACACAAACATATCCACACACACACATACATATTTATATACATATATACGACAGGCTTCTTTCAGTTTCCATCTACCAAATCCACTCACAAGGCTTTGGTCAGCCCGAGGTTATAGTAGAAGACACTTGCCCAAGGTGCCACGCAGTGGGAATGAACCCGGAACCATGTGGTTGGTAAGCAAGCTATTTACCACACAGCCACTCATGCACTAGTAATCAACCCCGCCAAGTGTATTTTTGATGTTACAGAAATTGAATTCCTGGGACATCGAATCACAGGTGCTGGTGCAATGCTCCTGCCAGAAAAAGTGAAAGCTATCTTATCCTTTTCACGCCCCACCACAAGCAAAGCTCTACACCAATTTCGGGGCATGGTAAACTTTTACCATCGCTTCATCCCTTCTGCAGCAGGAGTGATGAGACCCCTGTACAAGGTACTGTTAAAAGATAGTTCAAAAAGACAGGTGGAGTTGTATGGTGCAAAAAAAAAAAAAAATGACCTCAGCCTTCAAATCCACAAAACAAGCCTTGGCTAAAGCAACCATGTTGTACCATCATCATACGTCAGCTTGGATTGCACTCACTGTCGATGCCTCCGATACAGTCATTAGGGGCGTTTTGGAACAACGTATCAATGGTCAGTAGCGACCACTTGCCTTCCTCAGTCGACCACTACGACTTCCTGAACAGAAATGCAGTGCTTTTGACAGGGGACTGCTGGTTGCCCATCTAGGTATCCGCCACTTTCGCTATTTTCTTGAAGGCCGTTTATAATGTTAAGAAACCACAAACCACGTCAGCAACAACAGCTATCAGCCGTTTCTGAGTACACCACGGACATCCAACACATAGCTGGAAAAGGCAAATTAGTCGCTGACGCACTCTCTCATGCCCCTACTTTCTCTCACACCTACCTATTTCCAATAACAGAAGGCCTGGATTACGAGGCTATGGCTGCATGTCAACAGATAGATAACGAGATCAGGGCCTACCGTACTTCAATCACATCACTTTCCTTACAAGATGTGCACTTTGTCTCCAACGTCACAACCCTACTATGTGATGTATCCACTGGGAAGCCATGACCGATTGTCCCATTAGTCTGGTGCAGGAAGGTTATCGACGTCATTCACAGTCTGTCCCACCACCCGGGTACTAAAACCAGACGGTGCCTGCTGTCAAGCAAATTTATCTGGCACGGTATGGCCAAGAAAATTGGGGAGTGGACCAAGACCTGCATCCCCTGTCAACAAATCAAGGTCCATCAACACACCTAAGCACCCCACGGTAACTATGAACCACCACAGTCCCGTTTCAACCACGTCAACATTTACCTTGTCGGCCCCCTACCACCTTCACAGAGTTTGCTAGTACCTACTGACCTTGGTAGACCACTATATTCGTTGGCCTGAGGCTAGCACTCTCCGCAGCATGGAAACACAAGAAATTAGCCGGGCCTACATTACAAACTGGGTTGTCCGTTTCGGTGTCCCAGACAGCATCTCATCTGATCAGGGTCCACAATTCACCTCTAAGCTGCAGAATGACGTATGACTTTTTTGGAATGGCAATGAAGCGCACAACAGGTTAGTGGAGAGATTTCACAGTTTCCGTTGATAGGTTGAAACCGGCCCATCTCGATATTGACAGCCCTGTCGAAATAGCTCAACCACCAAACAGGGGCCGCCCCAGGCAAATCGCACCAACAAATGACTAGGAACAGTCAACGAAGAGCTGAGTAACCACACGCACGAGCAGGCCAGTTAAAACGCCTTCCCGGTTTCAATGACAGTCAACAGTTCTGATGGGGATTTATGACGGGCGATCTGTAGACAGGAACTTCGCTGCGGGCTAGCGAGGGAACTGGTCTGCAGCGAAGTTGTCTTTCGGTTAAGCGGGCTTCTACGAAGCAGGAGTTAACTGGCGGCTGTCGTCCTCATGTATTTAACTAAATAAATCTTTCACCAACATACTCTGGGTTTCTGTAAAATTTTTTTCGTATGTATAGCTTAACTAAAGCTATAAGAAGAGAAATACAAATAACACCACCGTTAAATGTTATCTATAATTTATTATCACGGACTGAATTTATATTTCTCTAACTATTTACTGTATATAATCTTTCGATGAACATTATAAAATGTGTTAAATCTTCATTAGTGTTCGGTAGAGTTCTGCAATATCTTAAAATCATTAGTATATTTTTATTTTACTCAACAAGATTAATGTCGTTTGTTTCAAGTGCTTTTTCTTTTTATACAATAACATTTCAGTTAAGACGATGGATCTGATATTTAAAACAATGATTCAATTTCTATCGTGAATCAGTTTTCGACTAAATATTAGAAACTTCAAACATTATAATATAACAATTTCACTTCGGATAGTCATCGCAAGAAATGAGATTGAAGTATCCAAACTTGGAAAGTGGCGAATTGGCAAAGTCGTTGAAGCATTTGGCAGAATACCTCGCAGCATTTGTTTGGACTCTCAGAGATTTGAGTTCAAATCCCGCCAAGGTCAACTTTCTTTTCATCTTTTCGGGGTCAATGAAATAAGAACAACCCAGGGCGGTGTATTAGTGAAACTGCTAGTGGATTGTGCGAGACGTTTTGTTGTATCTTTTCCGGTTCTTTCTGTTCTGACAGCGATGACTCTGTACCAGCTCAAGATGGCGGCCTTTCTCTAGAATAGACATTAATGGTATGGTGAGAGACTTGCATACGTAAGCATCAACCAGTCTTCCTAAAATGTTCTTGCTCAGACCTGCGTATCCATATGCAGCTGCATGGTTAATCTTGACCTACAGAAACCCTATATATATCTAAGGCTGTAACAAAACACTAGAGTCTGGTTATAGAGAAATTTGGAAGCTCATTCTAACAGGTTTAGTGAGTGCGTCCAGGCTACTAGCTATCCTAGGTTGATATGGATAGCGAGTAACCTCTCTATATTTTTGTTATATTTCTGATATATTTTGTCAGAATATAACATTTACGTATATATTTATTTAAAAAATTTATTCCATATTATTTGTGAACAGTATATGCATTGGTTATAAGTTTCTTACAAGCCAATCACTGATTCAAAGCTTTTCCTGTTGTGAGAGACCAGAGATTGTCTTATTCAATGGGTTTCATTCGAAGAGTACTGGTTTTTCGCCAGTGATTATCTATCTATCTATCTATCTATCTATCTATCTATCTATCTATCTATCTATCTACATGCAATCATGCATTCATATATGCGCAACAAGTAAAATGTAACGCGTGAGGTGTGACAAGTTAATATTTTTAGGATATTTTTATATGTTCCTGCCTTTGGGCTGGAACATATAAAGAAATATATATATGCATGAGAGACCACTCACAAGAGAGGCCTTAAGCCAACAAGTCTTGGGATCTGATGATACGCCACACAAAGCTAAACACTTTATGGACGTTAAACCAAAGGTAATCCCATAAACCAGCCCATTCTAACACACACACACACACACACACACACACACACATACACACACACACACACACACACAGAGTTAAAAAAGTAATTTTTGATTTGATATATATATATATATATATATATATATATATATATATACATACATACACATATGCATACGGACAACTTTTGAAGCCCGTAGCTTCTTTACGATGATTATAAATTTACAATTATTCAAAAAATTAATGCTGTACTTGGTTATGTTAATAAATGTTTAAGTGACAATTAGGAAAAGATGCGATTTACAGTCAAAGAAAGCGACTAGCTAGCACACACTTTACAAATGTAACCTGTAAGCGGATCAGTAAATATATGCAAGACATTTTAAAAGTTCATCATAGGCGCACGAGTGGCTATGTGGTAAGTAGCTTGCTTACCGACCACATGGTTCCGGGTTCAGTCCCACTGCGTGGCACCTTGGGCAAGTGTCTTCTACTATAGCCTCGGGCCGACCAAAGCCTTGTGAGTGGATTTGGTAGACGGAAACTGAAAGAAGCCCGTCGTATATATGTATATATATGTGTGTTTGTGTGTCTGTGTTTGTCCCCCCCACCAACATCGCTTGACAACCGA
Organism: Octopus bimaculoides; assembly: GCF_046866305.1. Classification (NCBI taxonomy): domain Eukaryota; kingdom Metazoa; phylum Mollusca; class Cephalopoda; order Octopoda; family Octopodidae; genus Octopus; species Octopus bimaculoides. The sequence continues at coordinate 109,887,690 of NC_142932.1, read as the reverse complement.
TGCTGGTGTTTTTACGTTCCCGTAACTTAGCGGTTCGGCAAAAGAGACCGATAGAATAAGTACTAGGCTTACAAAGAATAAGTGCTGGGGTCGATTTGCTCGACTAAAGGCGGTGCTCCAGCATGGCCGCAGTCAAATGACTGAAACAAGTAAAAGAGTAAAAGAGTAAAGAGTATGTCGCATGTAGCATGATATCCAAATTCCAGGTGTCGAGCTTTGTTTCTTCGTCAGAAGCTAGCTTGTTCTTGTATGAAGAATTCAAATAATTAAAAAAAAAAACTGCATATATCCACACATATATACATACACACTGATAGACTCTATCTAAGAAGAGATGAATAAAGTAGACGCTTGAGATCAGTGCAGACAGGTATCGAATGTCCTGTAGTATCTCTAGCCAAAAACCGAAAGAACTATCTTGATTTAAACAAAATGCCTTACCACTTTGTAATATCATGAAATAACATACATACATACATACATACACACACACGCACGCAGCATACATACGCAGGCGTGCACGCGCAGACATATATAAGTACATAGATATACATACACACACACATACATAAATAAGGCAGGCTGCCGCGCTGTTGCAGTCTACTAGATTTTACTTGGCGAATTGGTCAGGCTGAGTCAGCCGTAGAAGATACTTACCTAAGGTACCTTGCAAAAAGATCGAACCGGCATCACAAAGTTGCGAAGCGAACTTCTTAACTATAATAATGCCTGCACAGACTGTTTATCATTGTTTACTTTATAGCCAGACTTTGAGATTTAAGTAAATACCCAGTATGATACGAGACTTGTTTAATTCTCATGATGTTATGTGTAATTAATTCCGTAATTCGGTTGTAGAAAAAGGTTCGGTTCTTAAACACATGTTTAAAAAAAACTTGCATGAAAAATACAGCTGCCAAATCTGTGCAAAGTAAAATGTTGTAGTCAGGAATGTGTAGGAACGAAATCTAAGATGATTTAACTAAAATAGTTACCTTTATTTAATCTCTACCTGCAAAAGCAGAAGTCGTAAATAAAGCAAAAGAAAAAAAAGTTAAAAGATGAAAAAGATCTACATACCAGGAAAAGAAAAACATTTGATTTGAATTAAATAGGAAGGTTTCCATTTTCACTACTAACCCGGATATATTAGGATGTTAGTAAGTATAGGTAGCAAATGTAGTTGGATTTCATATACGTAACACAGTAACACAGTGCATCGAAAACCTTCGATTAACTAAGATTATCCTAGCGGTAATTAAACAAAAAGTTCCCGAAGGTTGTTAAAAACATTATGAAAATAACTAAGAAAGGAGATAACTAAAATAATTCATTTATCGAAATATTTGTACATTACTGATTGGAGTACATTTGATCATTAAAGCAGAGACTTTATCAAAAGGGAAAGCAATGGGCAGCAATTACTCCCCATCCTGCAGTGTAGGTGCGAAGGGCAGCAGTCATTCCTCATCATCAAGCATAGGTGCGAAGGGGCGCGAAAAAGCATAGGTGCGAAGGGGCGCAAAGAGCATAGGTGCGAAGGGGCGCAAAAAAGCATAGGTGCGAAGGGGCGCAAAGAGCATAGGTGCGAAGGGGCGCAAAAAAGTATCGGTGCGAAGGGGCGCAAAAAAGCATACCTTTTCTGTTAATTAAAGTGGGTGGGGGTCGTCCAAAGCGCTATTGTTCTACGAGGCAGTAGCATAGTTAGAGGAAGGCATGGAGAGATGGTGGTCTTTCCTCGGGCAACGTTTTAATGGTGGTGGCACTTTTGGGTCAACTGTAAAGCTTATATAGGGGAAAAGGTAACAGGAGAAGCGCAAAGTAAAGGGCTGCTCGGGGCGGGTCACATACTAGCTACATCACTGCCCTGCACTTGAGAGTCCTGGCTATGCAATCAACTAAACTGTTTCGATTTTATTAGATCGCCTCAGTTGGCGTGACCGAGAATGATCTATCTATCTATCTATCTATCTATCTATCTATCTATCTATCTATCTATCTATCTATCTATCTATCTATCTATCTATCAATCTATTTATCTATCTGTCAGTCTGTCTGTCTATCTATCTATCTATCTATCTATCTATCTATCTATCTATCTATCTATCTATCTATCTGTTTGTATGTCTGGAATATATATGTATATATGTATATATATGTGTGTGTGTGTATGCATAGGAAACGAATACACATATACATCAAAAATATGACAGGCGGAAATGCCTCAGACGAGCGTTTTACACATGAAATGCAAATATGAAAGTATCGTACATACATAATATAGTACAGTGATCTTTAAGTTCATCAAATGAGATTCACCAAGCAAAGAGCAAACGAAAACAACTTTCAAGGTGTTTTGAAAACAGAAATCAAGGGAGGTAACTCTAACAAAAGAGGGGAGAAATTTTTGGCTGATCTAAACAATACTAATTAGAGTGGATCTGGTCTTTTAAAGCCAAATGGCGAGACAAGCTGATACGTTTCGGCATTATAAGGCATCCTTGGCGAAGCATATTCTCGACACTTACAAAAAAAACTAAGAATGACACACAAATATACATATATGTACACACACACACACACGCACGCACACACACACACACACACACACACACACACACACACACACACACACACACGCATACACACACGTGTAAGCATATATACATGTATATATTTATATATTTAAATATATATATATGAGTGTGTGTGTGTATATATATACATACAATGATATATATATATACATATATATATACATACAATTATACACATATATATGTGCTCGTGTGTATATATATATATATATGCAGTTATATATAAATATGTATATATATATATATGTATATATGTATATGCATACGTACACTTATATATGTATATATGTTTATATATATATATATATATATATATATATATATATATATATATATATATATATATATATATATATGTATGTATATATATATATGTATGTATATATATATATATATGTATACATATATATCATCATAAATATACAGGGATTAGCAATTGCTAATCCCTGTATATTTATGATGATAAATAGTTTTACCGATAAAGGTTTTTTTCATACTGAACTACTTGGCAAAATTGTTAATTATTAATTCTATTATTAATTGACGATTCTCTGCCCTTATTCTTGTATACATATATATGTATATATATATATATATATATGTATATATATATATATATATATATATATATATATATATATATATTGTTATGGTATATTTTGTTAAAAATGTAGTAGAGTACAGTATAAAGCTCGTCCGCCTTCAGATTTACCCTGTGCAATCCAGTAGTAGTGTTATACGTATTTCCAGGTTTGTGTTTAGGCTTCTAGCGTGTGTGAATAGATAATTGAAAAAATTGGAGTCAACAAGAAGGAGCATGGTTTGGAATTTATTTTTTAATCACTACAATTGTCTCTACGCACTGTAGTTCTCCAAGCGTGCAGGCACTTGATTATGTAACTATTTCCCTGCATTATGATATCTAGTTGTGTTTCGTCAGGCGATATTTAAGTATTGTCTGTCTCCGTAAGTTCAAAATCCTCAGCTTCAAGAACATCCGAGGATGTTTCCTGTAATGAGCCATCGTTAAATATTTCGTCGCAAAAGCTAGTTTCTTCAGAAAAATCTGTTGAACTGAGCCTATATCTACCAAATATTTTGCGAGAGTTGAACTTGATTTTCCAAATTAATAAACCGTTTGTCAAATTGATAGTGATGCTGCTGCTTAGAGACTTGTTCTCATTTTAATTCTGAGTATTTATTTTTAGCAAGGAGTCACGGAAATAAGATTTAATAACTTTTAGATCTTTTCCAAGGAATTAAATAATGCACCTAGGAATAGCTGTAATTGAGAATTAAAGTTCGACTGTAGACTTGAATGTTCGGGAGCATAATATATAAAAGAATATCTGTCATGTTGTATAAAAAAGAAAAAAACTGTCTTGATCCCAGAATTACCCGAGCCAAAGGTAATACTACAAGAGGGAATTGTCGGTAAAAGTAATGCGATAGTTTAACTCAACAGACAAGTGAAAGAAAATGCTGATCAATGTCGACATGGCCTAGATAGCAACTTTAGTGAACTAGAACTAATCAAGAAAATTTCTAATTTTTTTTCTTTATTCGACTGAATTCAAGGAAAAGAGAATTGTCATAGTAAGAGTCTTAAACCATTAGATTTCTATTCGTTTATATCAAGAATGAGCCAACCAGTCGGTAGTTTCATTGACAATCAAGTCTTGTAGATTCTCGACAAGATGAAATTCGTTCGGCGGCCATATTATTTTACTCAGTTTACTCGGCATCAATCTCTATTTGAGATTGATTCTCTATTCGGGATAAATTCATGATAGAATTTGAACTCAATACAATAAGCTAACAATGACATATGTGTATGGTATTTCATTCCCATTGCTTTCAGTAATAAAGTACACTTTTTTAGGCTTCTTATTTATAGCTAGACAGATATAACTATTGAGAGAGTCTTTACTTGAGATACCTCACAGCACCTGTGACAAGATGTTAACCACCAGCAGTCGACCTTTAGGCTAATAGGTAGCATCCTATTGACTCAGCTGTCTGCGACTCTTGAAGAGATAAAACTGATGATTAAATTATTTTCAGTTTCAGTACCCGGATGTTGACCTTTCACTTAAATGACGTCGGTTATTATATTACTGAGAAAAATATGAATATCATACAGTTTTATTTTCACTGCTTTATAAAGAAAGTTTGCGTCATTGCGAGAATTGAAATTGTTTTAAGGACCACAAACCTATGATTTAAGTTAGGTTTTCATAACGGTGTCCCCAGTTTACAAATTAAACCAAGCATTGAATTGAAAAATCGATCTCATGATTGACATTGGTACCTTAGTATTTCTTCGAACACCAATTTTATGCTGGCAACATTCCAGCTTGAAAACCAAAGATAGAAGACAGAAGAAAGCAAATAAATTATTAATACCTATGCACTTAGTGCCAACATGGGTCTATCGCAGCCAAACAACTGATATATCGTAATGGAGCTGCTAATGTGATTTTGGTGTGATATTTGTTTACAGAATAATGCTCTATGAGACTAAATATTCGCCGAAATTTTGTTGGAAACAAGCTTTACAGAAATCAAATAGGTAATTTGATCGTAATCACTGTAATATAAACACTATCAAAAGAACAGAAATTCAGGTTTTGGGAATGGTCACACTTCTTTGTTGAGAGTCAATAAGCTTTTAGGAATACCAATGGGAGAAGTAAAGAGTTTTACTATAAATCCCTGTGACAAGCTTCCGATATGTTTTAATCTAGAGATTTTCCGTTTATAATGCTCGTATGGGGAGTTTGTATTGTTATCAGTAACTGACTGAAAGCATAAAATAATCTATGATGCACATATCAACAACATTAAGGAACATATCTTTTAAAAATACCTCTCTATTTATATAAGATTGTTACCACAATTATCTCACAGACTTTATATCAGGGAGCACACAATCGTACAGAACTTCTAAGCAAAGGACAACGCCAGTTAGCTGATAAGAGAACATTCCAAATTCGTTGCACTTTTAATGTCTGAAAATGCTGTTCTCTAGTTGGTTAATTTTTAATTCTCTTCTTATATCCCGGACGTTAACTAATTATATACATACATAATATTTTTCATTTACTACTCATTTGCTGATTTCATAACCGGACTTTTGGATTTTACGAAGGCGGAGCGAACTATGGCAGATTTATGATGTTCTGATGTAGTCAAATATAAAAATGTCATCGGGAATAAATGCAAAAACAGCTCATGACTAGTGAATCTACAATATGAATTTCTATAGCACCAACAGTTTGAACTGATTCAAATAAAAGTTATTGAGATACCTATACAGTAATTAATATTCAGCAATTAACTTAATAGTTGAACAATCACCAACTTCTATAGATTCCACGAAAAATTCAGTGATTTTAACTTTAAATCTGCTTGTGTCACTTTTGATCCTTGGTTGCAGAAACGAAGATTAAATAAAACGACTTTGATGAGCGTAAATTGAGTAACATATTGCAAATACTGCGCAAGTTCTAACTTGTCAAGAATTTACAAGACTTCATTTTCAATGAAACTACTGAGCCATTGGCGTAAATCTTCGTCTATCTGTTATCTTAGTTTATCATCAGGTATTAGTTTTTAAAATTGGCAGATTAACTTCTACAATGCTCTCATCTCTACCGGCATCGTTCATTAAACAACTCATCTATCGCGTTTCGCGCCGAATGGACGAGGGCCGTTTTCGCTGCTCGCAAATCGCATGCAATGCGTTTTCTATGCATCTTCTCTGATCACTTGACTTGCTCCACCTCACCAAACACCACTGCTCTCTATAGCCATTTCCTTCCTCAAGTTATCGGATACTGTTCTAATTGCTATTGAAAATACTATTCTCCAGTCGGTCAATTTTTTTTATTTTGTGGAACATTTTGTTGTGGTGGAACCCTCGCTAATTCTCTTTAATTGATTCGCTAATTCAACCCGTGAATTTTTTTTGCTTTGTAAAGTTCTGAAACTCGGTTTTTGTCTACTGGTTTTTATTTAAGTTAGCTATTGTGTTAAATTGTTGTTATGGTTATAGTAGTCGGAGAAATTGTAGCAGCGGTAATGCCCTTCATTCGTCTCCTCCCCACGTTAGGTAGAAAATTCCGACGTAATCTGGTTTTGTGCAAATGCAATATTTAAATTTCCTGCTCTGGAAAAAAAAAAAAAATTACCGCAAAGCATTTTCTCCGGCATTCTAACATTCTGTGCCAATGCAATAACAACTACAACAACAATGACGACGACGACGACGACGAGGATGATGATGATGATGATAACGAGTGAAGTAGAATTCAAAGCAGTATGACCAGCTTCAACTGCAGAAGACCTGTGGTGGTCAAGTTTATTTATGCATGGGAAGCACCCAAAGCCGACGCAAAATGGAGACGTGGACCAAGTAAAGGCATAGCAGTGGATCAAGAGCTCTGGACTGAAAACAGACACGGAATGCCTGATATTGTCTTTTTATACAGTTTTTGCTTGTTCTGATTCCGTTTTCTGTTCGTCAATTTTCTATAGGCGTTCTATGGTTTGGTTTTGCTGTTTTCGTTATTTTACTTTTCGTGTGTTAGATCTATCTTGGTGGTTTATGTTCTCAATGTCTATTTATTTAATTTATAAAAACTACTTTTGTCATTGTTTGCTTTTACCTGCTTTTTTTTTTATAAATATATTTTCGTTGTGTGTCCTGTTTTCACGTCTGTTGATAACTGTTTTTTGAGAATGTATATTCTTAAACGAGCCAGTCTGTTGGTATCCAACGTTACATTAGATCAATGTTATTATGTATCCAAATTTCACACGAGAATACTGTTGTAGTTTTGTTTTGGAGGGAGAACATACCCATAAAATATACATGTAGATTAGAAGCGTATTCCTTTCGTGTTTTTATGCTTTTGCTGTTTTACTAGTGAGAGAAAAGAATAAAAACCAGCTCTTTAGAATAAGCAAAATTTTCGTCGGGTGCCTGTTCGTTTGTTTATACCGTAATCAATTTTGCACTCTCCATTTTCACACTTTCTATGCATTAAATCTAAAGTACATTTTCTCCATTTAACCTTAGACTGAATAATATAATTTTTCATTTGTATTTGTTTTATCATTTGTTATTTTTGTAATTTTTTATATCTTGTCACAGGCACCATGGGATATCTCTTATAAAGTTTCTCTCTCTCTCCCAATAGATATGACCATCTAGCTATAAATAATTTCCCATTCTTAAGTGTTTTTCATATTCTCATTCCTTTTTATCTGTGTTCGTGTTGTTCTAGTTCACTTTTTTTAATGTTTGTCTGTCTTCTGTAAATGTTCTATGTTTTGGTTTTACTGTGCTTTACCATTTATCCGTCTGGTGTTCGTATGATTCACGCTTCATTAATTCGTCTACATGTAGTAAATTCAGAACATGCAGAGGTTGAAAAAGAAACAATTTATCATATTGTGTCTTGTTGCCAAGTCTTAATCAAGGAATGGCATATCTAGGAATGACGGGACGGGATCTTTCATACGCTGGAAATTATACCAGCATTACAACAATATGAAACAGCAGAGAAGAGATGGTAGGTACACTAGAAAGTGTGTTATAGAATGACTAATTACGCATAATTTGCAACACATTACTTCAGCCAGTCAGTCAGTCAAGAGAGAGAGAGAGAGAGAGAGAGAGAAAGGGGAGAGAGAGAGAGAGAGAGGGGGAGAGAGAGAAAGAGAGAGAGAGGTGGGAAGAGAAAGATAGAGAGAGAGAAAGAGAGAGGGATGAAGGAAGAGAGAAAGGAGAGGAGTGGTGAGGTAAACAGATAGATAAAGGGATACACATATATATGTATATATATATATATATGTGTGTGTGTGTGTGTGTGTGTGTGTGTGTGTGTGTATAAATAATATAAAATGGGACTAGAACGCAAAACATCCAGACAGTTAGGTGATACAAGAAAGGGACAACAAAACATCCAGATAGACGACACAAAGAAAACAAGAACAGGTCATTCGGAGCTTCCTCAGTCGAGATCCAGATTATCTTTGCAATTTCGGCTGGTTATTCTCGATATTGCTCCAATCTGGCCAGCCCCAAGGAAAAGCTAAGCTAAGAGCATTAGATTCCTTGGAAAAAAGCAGCAAATGTATACAAAAACAAGGACGGAAAGAGACGAACAAGATTACACAAATACAATAAAATAATAACAGGACATAAAAACAGATGTCTTTCAACTAAGGACAAATTATATTAAGCTGGCGTGTGTGGAAATAAAGCCTTACGGCAGGGATACAGGATTTCACTGGCACAGGGATGAATATCGATGTTGCAACGCACAACGGCCGGCCAAGAAAGATAGATCAGGCTTGGTCGAACTCTGGTCACGTGGGAAGAGAAGAGAGATAGGTAGAGGCAGAGGGACAAAAGAATTAAGGAGGGGCGAGAAAAAAGGCAGGGACACAGTGAAGTGAAAAGTGGAGGGAAAGTGAGCAAGAAGAGAAGGCAAGGAAATGTGAGCGAGGGGGAACGAAAGAACGAAGAGTGGAATGAACGAATGAGGGTGAAAGGGCTGATAGACAGAAATAGAGTCGTACAAGATTTAGAAAAATGTATACTTACATATAAGAGACAAAGTGTACGTACGCCGTTATATATATATAAATAATACAAAATGGGACAAGAACGTAAAACATCCTTATGCTTCGTGCTAATTTTTAATTTTATAGCAATATGATGTTATTAAATCTAGAACCGTCTATATTACTGTTGTTAATACTATCAATTAAAAATATTCACCACAGATAATATTAACAGTAGCAATATCTTATTTCGAATGTAAGCATTCGAATATTTGCTCTTATATATATATATATATATATATATATATATATATATATATATATATATATATATATATATATATATATATACATATGATGATGGCTGTCCACTCGTGACCGAGGAGGACCATTGCTGACCTTCAGGAACATTGTGCGCTGTAGGAATAGCTTGTATTTTGAATTTGTGGCTCCGTTGGTGGCTACTGAGCCCTGCTCTTGACAAGCATACACGACTGCAAACATTGCAAACCAAGCTTACACCAGCAGTGCGCTTTCGAGCAACACGCTTAAGTTCTTCATGTAGAATACGTGCTCTCTCAAAGGTGTCGACACCCCTCCTTAACCTACTTCCTCCAACTGTGGCGATGTCAGATATTGCTCTCCCAGTCAGTCTCCTGCATATCACAGGCCTTATATGTAGGGTGCGGTGAATAAACTGACGTCTAATTTACGCAATAATGAAAAATAATACTGACATCTCATTTTAACAGCTATATTATTTGCCAAAATTACATAAAAATATCTTGAAATACTAAAGATTAAATTTATTCAATAAAACCGCCATTGGCTTCAGTCACGGCCTCCAAACGACTTCAGAATCTCTTCTGACTCTTCTGGATGGTCTCCTTGTTTAAGTTGGTGAATGCTGCCATAATCCTTGTCTTCAGTACATCTTTGGTGTTACAAGGAGTTGTTATCTCGCTCAACTGCGCCCCACACATAATAATCAACGGGGTTGCAGTCTGGGAAGTTAGGTAGCCAGATGCTAAGGGTGATGTGGTCGTAGAAATTGTCTGACAGCTATGACTGGGGTCTCCTGCTTGTGTGGCATGGTGCAGAGTCCTGTTGCCAGACATAGGGTCTTCCAGCAGCCACCCTCTTCACCCAAGGCAGCACTACTCCTCCAGGTACTTGATGTAGGACTCTGTGTTGAGTGTGAGGCCATATGGGAAGATGAATGGAAGCATAACGTCGCCATCACTAGCGATCACTCCAAACACCATGATGTTGCCTGGATGTTCGATTTTTATCACTCTCGGTACAAGTCCTCAGATTGCACTGTCCCCAGATTGACACCTCAACACTCTGAAATGTTCGTATTGTAGCTTCTGGCGTGAATGCCAAGCAGTACAGCATGTTGTTTCCAATTTGCTGGCAAAGTGAATTGCGTCATGGTGCTGTTTTTATCATAGACGGTGCCCAACTGATCTTACTATACTGCGTAGTCGACAAAATCAAAAACAAACAATGCACATGCGCGAAATTAACAGCAATATAAAATGGTGACAATTTACCCGTCGCACTCTGCACGAACACACACACACACACACACACACACACACACACACACACACACACACACACACACACACACACACACACACACACACACACACACACACACACACACATTTATATGCATCTATATGTGTTTGAATAAAAATTTTGTCTTTCTCCCCTACCTCTGTCTCTGTCTATCTAGCCATACATACATAAGGATGGCGGTGATGCTGGTAGTGAGGGGGAAGAGAGTGAGAGAGAGAAAGACAAATATCAACCGGATATAGTTGTCAAGGACTATCAGGAAATGCCATTTCTTCAAATCGAAGTATTAATCTCAGTAGAGGGTGATGCAACTTCAAAAGAAATTGGATATTATATATATATATATATATATATATATATATATATATATATATATATATATATATATATATATATATATATTTTTACATTTACAATTCATATATATATATATATATATATATATATATATATATATATATATATATATATATATATATATATGTATGTATGTATGTATAAATATTTGGAAGTAGAGAAAACCAGAATATGATGATTGAAAACAAACAATTTCATTGTAATTAATAGATGCACTGGCAACGATGAAAAGACAAGTAGACAAATGCATGACCCAAATCACTGGACTTTCACATTTACTTAACATTTAGACAATAACTACTAAGCACTGGACGCATAGAAAACATTTCAAAATAATTTACATTTATGAATGTGTGTTGCAAGATTCCTGATGTGAAACCGTGTCCTGAAACAGATATTGTTGTATCTCGAGAGGGTCATTTTTTTTTTGCCAAATAAACACACGCACTATATATTCGTTCTTCATTCGTTTATTACTGTTCTCATTTTATATTATGTCCATTGCCTGCAAATCTTTCGTCACACATCTGTGACCTCTTCAGGATACACGTGGATGGAACAGTTCGCTGAAGAGGTCACAGATGTGTGGCGAAAGATTTCCAGACAATGGACAAGAGTTAAAATAAGAAGAGTAATAAACGAGTGAAGAACGAATATATAGTGCTTGTGTTTATTTGGCCAAAAATAAAAAAAAATGGCCGTCCTGAAATAACAGATCCAATGCGTGCAGAGCTATGTATGATTGTCCGGCGAAAGTACGTAATAAAAGAGACTTCTAAAATAATAATCTTTTCTACTATCTTTTCGATTAGGGGTTAGTCGATTACCTCGACCCCGGTGCTCTACTAGTACTTATTTCATCGACTCCGAAAGGATGAAAGACAAAGTCGACCTCGGCAGAATTTCAATTCAAAACGTAAAAATGTTGCTAAGCATTCTTCTTCTTCTTCTTTTTCTTTTTCTTCTTAGTAATAAATACGAACAACAATAATACTAGTAACAACAACAACGACAGTAACAACAACAATATCAACTTACATTGTGAAATATAGCCAGTTGCTGGCAGCTCTACCTCGATCACGCTCGTAAAATTTATTGTTTTCCACTGTAGCACTTCCAGACCAAAAGACTTCTAATAGTCCGGACTCGGAAAAGACTACTCGAACGTTTCTTGACAAACTCCGAAGTTGTTCCCAACTCATCGTTTTCCCTACCTTCCACCAAGCCTCTATAAAATGCAAGTGTTGATGTTCCACCGATCACATTGCCTAGCTTGTGGTGTGCTGTGTGTAGCTCGTGGAATTCCAGATGCCAAATGTTCTAACTCGGACTGTACTTGTTCCAGGACTGCAATTGGGTAAAAAAAAAAAAAAAAAATGACAGGCGGCTCACCGTCGTCGTTCTTGTATCTGTGAAGGTGTCGTAGCATCAGCAAATGCAGGCAGTCCGGCAATTACGGTACCTTGAGACCTTCTGGAGTAGTTGGTAAGTGAGGGATCTTCTGATCAGCGTAACTTGTACCTTTTAAAAGAAGCGAGAAAACAAACATCCTAATTTTTACAAATGTCAAACGCCAGCGAAACTCTGAAGTTATGTAGGTGTTAGTCACTTCCATTCGAACATTCAGAAACAGCTTCCTTCCATTCTATTTCTGAGTGAGACTAACCATCCTGCTTTTATTCACTTGGACGTTTGAACGTCAAGAACTTTAAGCGGGTCGAATTCGCAGCGACGGAAACTACTGACGCTCATGGACTTGCCTCTCGAGGAGCTGAACATCAGGTCCACCGATTTGTCGGTTATTAATGTGTTCTTCTAACCACCGATATCCCTCTAGTTTGGTGCCGGTAAAATGAGTTCTATATCATGATGGTCATCTCGTCCAAGTAATTCAGACACGGTCCTCCTGGGTTCCCATCTGAATGAGAAACCCCACAACATCTGCAGCCTACACAGCAACGGCTGATATACAGAAAAATGGGACAGGGCGGTGGATTGGCGGAATCGTTAGAGAGTCGAGTGAGATGCCTTGTGGTGTTTGTTTTGAGTCTTTTGGTGGTTAAATTGAATAAGTCAACCAGTTTGATATAATCCTCTGATCACTGCGTGGGTGGGTGGTATTTAGCGGAGTTCACTCTATTGTAAGTATTTAGGCTGAGGATAACTTTCTCCCTTCCTCCTACAAATCTTGGAGATTCTGCACCTCACTCTAAAAGAAAAGCTACCCCGCAAAACAAAACAACTCCTCCCCTCCCAGAAACGGGTACATGAACGCTGCCCTTCACGCTTCATGAAAACAGTAAAAAATAATTCGATCATTTACATGTATATTTACATTCTGTTCAGATTTGTCCATTCTCATCTCTTAATCTGTTCGTTTCCTCATCTGTTCATCTATTCATTTGCAAACAGGTGTTGCTGTTCTTTAATACCAAGTCAGCCGTAACGAAGCGGATCCATAATGAAAGGCTCGATAGATTTATCGAACTCATCTTCTTGTTTTTTCAGTTATAGTATATTTAATATTACATTATCTAATCTTGCCTTGTGCCAAAATTTGATACTAATGTTACATTATCAAATAAGGCAGCAAACTGACAGAATCGTTAGTACGCTGCACAAAAATACTTGGCGGTATTTTGTCCGTCCTTACGTTCTGAGTTCAAGTTCCTCGCAGGTTGATTTTTGATTTTCATCTTTTTGGGGTGGATAATTGACTTATCTCCTCTTCCAAAATTGCTGGCCTTGTGCCAAAATTTGAAACTACTTCTACATCATCTAATGTATCACCAGTCCCTTTGTAAGATGGTAGGACGTGATTCGAAAGAAATCTGACTGCTATTTCTTGCAGGTCGAGTCATTTCATAGCGTCATCCGTGAAGAAATTTGGCCCACAATGAAATCTAAAACAGCTGCTGACGAAGTTTCTAAAAGCTCTTACGGAAAAATAGTTAAATCCTCAAGACAACATTTTTATGTAAGCTACATACCTATGAATTTGTAATTTGTAAAATTAAAAATCCTTATTTCTCTGAGAAGCTACGAGGTCTTACAGGTAGTTATGCATTGGCAGCGTCTCTGGTACTAAATAGGCTCCTCACATCTGATGTAGTGGTTCCTCATTTGTAGTTCTTTTGGTAATATTTAAACTAACGTTTGGTGAATTATTTCGTTTCAGTCATATCGGTCTCAAGAAGAAATAACGAGTTAATTGAAGAAATAATGAGTTAATCATTCTCTGAATAATTTTGTAATTTGAAGGATATTGCAATGAAAGCAAAGACCATTAGTTACAAATAGTTGATAGAAAAGAATATTCACACATACAACACGTTACGACGTCTGGCGATATACGATTAAATGACGATAGAAACAAATCATTAAGTTACATTACACGTGAAAAAGAAACACGAGTGAATCTGAACAATCTGCTTGCAACTTCAAGCTAAAGCAAACTCATTAAAGTCTTCATCAAAATTGAGAACGTACACTGTATATAGACGGTATCAGCTGCATCCAACTTATAAACTGCATGAGAGGTTTTATTTTATTGTTATCAACAACAATGGCATAATTGTATTTATACTGAGAAAATAACACAGCTAATAACTGATTTTAATAAAACCTCATCACTCTTAGTCTTTTCGTTGCAAAATCTCGCTGCCTCCTCTTCTCCTCATCCAATTTCTATTTCATATGATTATTATTAGAATTTTTCTCAGCAGCTTTTAATCTTTCTCCACTTGGTTTTCTTAACAATTTTATCTTCACCATTGTAGATATCATTGCAATCATAGCTTTTAGCTAGGTATTTCATATACAATTTCCTTATGTCAAATATCCAACTGGTTTGTTTCACTTACCGGAGGCTTTTTTTCCTCTGCTGTCGTTTCAAATTCCGATTTGTTAAGATAGAATATAAAAAAAAAGTGAATGATATTATTCATAAAATAAAAACCAAACAAATGTCCTTTAATTTTATTACAGAAAATGATTGGAGAAGTTTGTTATAAGGTGTGGCTAAATGGTTAAGAAGTTCACTGCGCAGCTACGAGTTTTCTCGTTGTTCTACCGCACGACACTTCTCGACATTAGCTTCGGATCCACCAAAGCTTTGTGGTAAAATTAATCAGTCGCTCGGTTTGACCCCCCACCACCTGTCACTTCATTTACCTTTAGCAGAGTCCACGCCGTCGTAGAAGCACGCTGATCATGTTTTCCATTAAAAAATGTGTCCAAAGAGGGTGGTATGTATGTGTGTGTGAGATAGATAGATAGATAGAGATTGATAGATAGATAGAAAGAAAGAGAGGGAGTGAGAGAGAGAGAGAGAGGATTTGTAGATGATTATCTTATGCATCTAATTAGTTTGATGAAGAAATTTGTGTTGATGACGTTTGGAAAAAATACCAAAATGTATTGATAATTTGGGTGATACTCTTAGTCATTATGCCCCGATAGACATGATGCAAATGACACAAAAATTGATCCAGACAATATCGTTGATTTAGTTTTCTACGAAACTAATTAGAAAAAATCGTAACCTTCAAAACCAATGTAGTTGTTTTTTTTCTGAAAAAAATCTGCTTCTGTTTTCAAAATCAACCAACATTTTTGTGCTGAACTGTGAACATTTTACTTCACAAAGAGCAATCTGCAATTGATTGATTGATTGACTGATTGATTAATTAATGTAAATAACAGTGATGAAGCAAGATCGAAATCATTAAGCAGAATGATGGATATGTAAATTCCAGCATAAAATACTTTTATCGTTTTTCAGGTAAGAAGGAACTAAAACGCTTCCTTTTATTGATTGACAAAATTGTTGCAAGAAATACAAGGCTGAATGCAATGTTTATGAAGCAGCAGTATATAACTCTTAGTAGCAATACATCTGTATAATTTCTCGAGAAACCCTGCCGATGTAAAATATATAAAACAATTTAGTATCGGAAATCATGAGGAGAGATTTCAGTCAGTGAGCTACTCTTCCAATAGGATGTGCGATTGAATATTTTATCTTCGCAGCTGAATATATCTTTCTTCATATAAAACTACAGAATAAATATATAAAACTGAAAGAATGAAGTACTTATGGCAAATATTTCTATCTAAATGCGGCAAATAGAGCTATATTGAAACATTTCTGAAACCTAGGTTAAACTTGTCTCCTGGATTAAAGAAGAAATTTATTCTAACCCAATATAAGCAGCATCTATCTATCTATATATATACCATACGTTTGTAAGAATATTTTGTAAATGTAAAGAGATAATGCAATTACAAACACTTAGAGATTTGCATGTCTAGGAGAACATGTTCTTCCGATAGCAAGCTGAATCTGTAACCCTGCACAGACCTGATTACAGAGCTAAAAGTATTCATTAAACATATCAAGTCTTGTCTGTTTCCTTTGTAGTGGTTGGGATGTTCGATTCAGACCATTAGACAAAGAGTTCGAATCCTGGACTGGGTGGAGCACGTTGTCCTTGAGCAAGGTACTTCATTTCACTTTACTCCAGTCAACTCAGCTGTAATGAGAACGAGCGCGATGCTGGTACAGCTTTCTCATCTTCCTCTTGTCACATCCTGGATATTCCACTAGGCATAATTATGGGTGAGAGGGCTGATAGGGTGTCGACATCTGCTTTAATAGGGTGCCTACATAAGCACCTAGAACGGTTAGCAAAAGCATTATACATGCTACCGAGTCATACTTGGGTATATTCGATCGTGCAACTTCTACACACTGACAAAGACGAAATTATTGAGGATAGAATATTTTTGATTTGACGTCTGATCAAGCAGAGTTGACATCAAGTTGAACGGCAACAAGAAACAGATGCGTTATTTTTGAAAATAATTGACAATTCCGTGGGATATTTTCAATGATAAAATTATATTTGCAATAATTCGACATATCTGTAAATCCCAAATTGTCGTCTTAACAAAGGGACGGACACAGTACATGTTATCCGTCCGTTTGTTGATGGCCTTCACCTTTCGTAAACTCAATTAGCAAAGCATGAGGGATGATGTGCTCGACTAACCCTTACATACTCGCATATACATCCCAGCATACATATGGCATGGTACATCGAATCATATAGGCAGACAGACAGACATACAGACGAAAAAAAAACAGATAGACAGACAAACACGCACACACATGCACACACACACATACATTAAACAAAAATAAGGTGTGGCCAGTAGCAGGTATATGAGCAATATAGACGCATACAGGTATAACAGATACCATGCAACATAAATTCTTGATCTATCAAAATCATCTATGCCTTTACAGGATGTGTCATGATTACCATAGGCAACTGAGACCAGCTCCATTTGAGACGAAGAGATAACCTCAAGAATCTAGAAATTCTCTAGATTTGATATGCCATTAAAGAAAAGAACGGGTCTATTGTTTGGAGATAAGAGGATAACCTTAAACACGTGTAATGAAGTTTTACACCCTCTTAACCTCATAAATGCCTTTCGGAAAGGTATAAACACCACATCTACCATATTTGCTCTGAAATTAATGAAGTTTAATTTCGCTGCCGGCAGATAATGCTTAAGACAAAAGAAAAAAAAACCCCTTAGACACGTGTTTCTACCTCAATAAGCATCATCAGCAAGGCAGTTGTCCGAGCCTGTCTACAGCAGTTAAGGTACACAAACATACACAAGATTTGAACACATACATGGTTTAGGTAATTTGCATAAACTTAACATAAATGAGTCAAGAGTGTGCATCTGTGTTTGTGCTTGTATCCCCACATCTTCTTTACAACCGAAGCTGGTTTGTTTATGTTTCTGGAACACGGCAGTTTGGCAAAAATGAAACCAATAGAATAAGTATCGGGCTTAGAGAAGAAAAAAAATTAGTCCTGGAATTGATTTATTTGACAAAACTATTCAAGGTGGTGCCCCAGCATAGCCGCAGTCTAATGACTGAAATAAGTAAAACAAAAAACAAAAGATATTAGCTATCTTCCACGATCTATAGTTTATTTGTATTTAATTGAATTATATTTATTTAACAAACAAAAAATATGGCGATCTATAAGTATACGGTGTGGTGGGGAGTAATAGAAAAGGCGAAAAATTTCTGTCTAAAAAACTTTTCTTAACGTAGAAATGCATTCAAGTGGTGAGCTGATAGAATCGTTAACATGCCGGAAAAAATTCTTAGCGGCAGATCTTCCGACTTTATGTTCTGAGCTCAAATTCCGGCGAGGTCGACTTTGCCTTTCATCCTTTTGGGTCGATAAAATAAGTACCAGTTGAGCACTGGAATCGATTTACTCGACTAGTTCCGTCCCTCTAAATTTAGGCCTGGCGCCTACTGTAGGAAGGATTATAGAAATGCATTAAAAAACATTTAACAGACTTTCTAATACCAAAATCAGCAAATCATCTTTATATAAAATGAGCATTGCACAATTAAAAGTTACAAAAGTAAAATGCTTAAAATTTTTATATAAAAATAACAACTACATTTAAATATAAATTCCAGGTGCCCTGATTTTATAGTAGCTTTCTCTAACATCTTGACATTTAATTGCTTTTTCTTTCTTTATTGCCCACAAGGGGCTAAACATAGAGGGGACAAACAAGAACAGACAAAGGGATTAAGTCGATTACATCGACCCAGTGCGTAACTGGTACTTAATTTATCGACCCCAAAAGGATGAAAGGCAAAGTCGACCTCGGCGGAATTTGAGCTCAGAACGTAACGGCAGACGAAATACCGATAAGTATTTCTTCCGGCGTGCTAACGTTTCTGCCAGCTCGCCGCCTTATGACGTTTAATCGTTTTTGTCTATTTCTGATGTCAGTGAAAACAACCGTTCTTCAGCCACTCTGTCATGCTTGAGAAGCTTGTTTTATACAGCTGTAGTTGCAGAGATGGTCAAGAAAGTTGAATTAATGTAACAGTTCTAAACATAGCAACATGGAACTCAATTTATAAAGTCACTCTAAACTCAAGCTCATTTACCATGGATTTGTACTCAACATATGGTATTTGCGTTGCAAAATGTCTGTATGTGACATAAGGAATGCATAAGTAAACACTCTAATCTCCTTGACATCCGGTAATTCAAAACTAAGAATTTTTCAAGGTAAGCAAATCACTCCTTCAGTAATATTGTAATATGTAATGGAATATTTCGAAGTACGTCTCTTATAGTTCATTTGTCTTCCCCATGAAATGACACCTTTCGTTGCTCTCAGAGTATCAGAATGATAAACAAGCAATGGCTTAAATTTTATGCCTCCAGTGATATTTGTTTCTAATGATAATATGAGGCAATTTCATGGTCTTCATATTCTGGTACCTTTCCTATTTTGTTATAAAAGTTTTAGAGGGTAACTGCGTCAAAATTAGTCTAGACACATCTACATTGGAAACTAAATTTAGTAAATATTATCTTTTTCTATAATATACTTAAGTTTCGATTTAGTCTGGATGTTTCATTCCCCTGTTATCTGGATGTTTCATTCCCCTGTTATCTGGATGTTTCATTCCCCTGTTATATAGAGATTAGACAGTTTCTTGAACTTTTCAATCGACGTACAAAAAGTAACACACGTTCGAATCACTAATCAACCTTTTAATTAACAGTTTAAATACATTGACGCCTTTTAATGGCTGGTGACACGAAGAGAGTGACGAGTGACACTGAGACATATCAACAACTTAAACATTTAACACGTGCTCATTTACTCTATGATCTTACTGTGTGTCCTTGTTAGTCTAGAAGTGTTACTTTCATTCAAATTTTGTTTGGCAAATTTATTTTGTCAGATTGATTCATGATTTTCAAAGTTGACAATGAAAACCTAATAATTTTGCAGTAACACTTTTCTTTCCTTTACTCACACACCTTTTTTTTAATAATCTTTAGTTTTGTATCTAATAAAATTGCTTTATGTCATTGGTGTGATTGTTAGTTTATATCATTTTATTTCTACGGCTCTCCATGTTTGGTTTTGGTGAACGAAAGAACCGAACAGCACCACCATCATTTGTATTTCTTGCCGTGATGTGGGTTCATCTGGTGTCTCACTTAAAAACGTGTATAAGTGTTTTTAAATACATTAACGTCTACCACTCATAGGTTTCTGAGTTTTTTGATAAAGATATTGAAAGCTGTGGGTCTTTGAACTATAAGCTGTTACTACGACGGGCCTTATTCTAGATGGAGAACGAGGAATCTTTGGTACTATGCAGTGGCGTCCATTTCGGTGATTGGCTGAGCTTTCAACACCAAAGTTAGGCGCTAGACCTTCCAAGATTTTCCATGTACACATCGCTGCATACCTTTTGCGTTTTCGCTCACAAGAACAGAGCCTCAGTTCTTATAATCTCTCTCAATATTCATCTGTTGCACTGAGAACATATTCTTGGTGTAAATGCTTTGGATTGCCACGAGTTTCGCTGTTAGCTAAACGCTATGTAAAAGACTTAATTGAGAGAATTAGTCTAGGTAACTGAGACCAAATGTTCTCCGCAGAATCAGCACAATTTCCCTTTTTCTTGATCTGAATGATCTCAGAATCTAACCAGCTAGTTTCATGCACATTGTTGCCATCTTAGTATAAGCCTACGCACGGAATGATGTATCTTAACTCATGAAGATTTCTGGATCGCACTATGAATATAACTCAGGGATGACGATACCTTCTGATCCTGTATATTCTGATTGCGATCTGCTTCTGGGTCGACAGATAGATAGATAGATAAGATAGGTAGATAGATAGATAAGATAGGTAGATAGATAGATAAGATAGATAGATAATCTATCTATCTATCTATCTATCTATCTATCTATCTATCTATCTATCTATCTATCTATCTATCTATCTATCGACTTGGCTTTAGTTTTAAAGTGATTCTGTAGAAAGTGGCAATAAAACTTATTTCCCGTTTAATCTATTTTCCCTGTTTCATGTATTTGCCATAATTCGATTAATTGCTGATTTGAACAGTAGATACTACGATGAAAATTTTTTTCCCGTTCAACCACTTTCAATACATTAACACCAAACGTATCTCAAAGGTGTGCGAACTCTCTCCCCCCTCTCTCCCCCTCTCTCCCCCTCTCTCCCCCTCTCTCCCCCTCTCTCCCCCCTCTCTCCCCCTCTCTCCCCCCTCTCCCCCCTCTCCCCCTCCCCCCTCTCTCTCGCTCTCTCTCTCACACACACACACCATACACCCAAACATGTCGTAAGGAGAATGCAGAAGACATGAAACAACGCTTTCCTATAAATAACAACACACACACACACACGCACGCACACGCGCACACACATACACACACACGCACACACACACACACACACACACACACACACACACACACACACACACACACACACACACACACACACACACACACACACACACACACACACACACACACACACACACACACACACACACACACACACACACACACACACACACACACACACATTCTCCGCATATATATTTTATATGTATTGCCCGATTTTCCAATATTGATTCAATTACTACAGATTTTGTACCAGCTGTAATAAAGGCCATACGAGGACATCAAGAACGAACTAAACTTATTTTTATATTGTAAACATGAACATGATATTCTCACATGTGACACTATAACCTTCTTCCTTTAACTTATTATCAATATTTCGAATATTGGTTATAATTCGATTAATTGTTGATTTAAGCAACTGATATGTCGATCAATTATTTCTTTCAGTGCACTTGTTCTACATCTATAGTTTACGATAAACTGATACAAAACCTGTAAATCAAATTTTTGCTAACAGAGACAAGTGCATAATATTCTTTTATTATTTTACTTGTTTCAGTCATTTGACTGTGGCCATGCTGGAGCACCGCATTTAGTCGAACAAATCGATCCCAGGACTTATTCTTTGCAAGCCTAATAATTATTTCATCGGTATCTTTTGCCAAACCGCTAGATTACGGGAACGTAAACACACAACATCGGTTGTGTTGTCAAGCGATGATGGGGCGACAAACACAGACACACAAATACATAGTCTCTCATTATGTGTTTACGTATCTTTCACTCGTTGGTGATGTCCTGTTCTTATTGTATCCTTTTGAATTTTGTCCTGTACTTATCTCTCGTGTATTTACGTATTTCACACTCGTTGGTGATGTCCCGTACTTGGTGTATTATATATATATATATATATATATATATATATATAGATACACGACGGGCTTCTTTCAGTTTCCATCTACCAAATTCACTCACAAGGCTTTGGTCGGCTCGAGGCTATAGTAGAAGACACTAGGTGTCACGAAGTGGGACTGAACCAGGAACCATGTGGTTGGGAAGCAAGCTTCTTACCACTTAATGCGTGTATGAAGCAACGATGAACATATAGGAAACCGAATGCAATACTGAATGTGATATTATTGTTACATGAGTAGGCTAATTGTGCAACGTTGGAACGTACATGTAATGCGATGATGCATTTGCAGAGTAAAAGCATAGAAACACACACACACACACACACACACACGCATTAATTAAAATGGAGATGTATATTGAAAATGAACACAAAATATAAGCTTCATCATTATTGGTGATAAGGCTTTGATAACTCAACGGACTATGTGAAAGCAAACTTGAAAATGAGGAGAGAGAGGGAGAAGGAGAGTTTCTGAAAAGAAAGAAATTTATGGAATAAAGAGACTGAAAAAGAAAACAAATTCATGAAGGAACGAAATGTTGATTTCAAATTTTGGCAGAAAGCTAGCAATTTAGGGGTGGGGTAATCGATTACATCAATCTCAGAGTTCTACTGGTAATTATTTTATCCATCTCGAAAGGATGAAAAACAAAGTCGACCCCGGTGGAATCTGAACTCAGAACATAAAGACAGACGAAACGCCGCTAAGTAATTTGCCCGCGAATTGTAACCCTAACTTCAATTTTTAAAAAAATTAACCTACTGTTGTTCAAAAGAATTTATTACTATGTCATATTTGGTCTCATTTTCGTTCATAAAACGTTTAGTACCTGAGAAAATAAAACAATTTATTTTTCTTATTTAACCTCCAGCTGTGAGGAAAATGTATTGAACAATTCTTATCCTAGAAGAAATTATTTAACTTCGTGGGCTGGAAGATATGAGGAGGCTATTTCTGGTAACCCCCGACCCCTCAAAAGTTCTAGCTCTTTGCAGTTGATAGAAAAATAGTAAACCTGAATTGAATATTATTCGTATTTTAACAGAAAAAAGAAACAAAAACGAAGCCATTAGGAAAAAAAAAAAAAAAATAAAGTAAAACCCAAAAAAGCAGAAAAAATCGAAAACAATTTCTCGTTGCTAAGATTCACAAATTCAGAATTTTGGCTGTAACATCATTTGAAAGGAATTGAATTGTATTTTTAACAAAATATATTCACTAAAATATTTTCGAATTTTACATAATGAAAAAATAATTGAATAAAATATCATATTTTACTGCTTAAAATATAAATGAAGAAAACTCTTCGCAGCCACTCGATCTGCTAGAAATCTCCCAAATCTTCCTCAAATCACAACTAACCCTCTTAATCGCGATGGCGATAAACAACACAAAACAACGAAAATTTCGAAACAAATTCTTACTGAAACGTGGTCACACTGTAGAAAAAAGAAAGGAAAAAGTTGATAAATAAAATTCCTTATTTCAAATTAGCGTGAAGGCACATGGCCTAGTGGTTAGAGCAGCCGATTCGCGATCGAAGGATCGCGGGTTCGAATTTCAGATCGGGCGATGTACGTGTTTATGAGCGAAACACCTAAGCTCCACGCGCCTTCTGGCAGAAGGTACTGGCGAACTTCTGTTGACTCTTTCGCCACAACTTTCTCTCACTCTTTCCTCTAGCAGCTCACCTGCGACGGACCGGCCAATAAAACCGAGAAACCGGCTCTTATGAGCCAGGCATGACTCGAAAAGGAACAAACAACAACAACAACACACCAAATTAGCAGGCCTCAATGCAAACAATCAAATACCTATATACACTACCTTAGTAAACAATTCTTGGTCAAGATGCCACTCACTGGGATCGAAACCAGAACCACATAATTGCGATGTGAATCTTATACCACATAATCATACTTGCACGATTTTGGCGCAAGGCCAGAAATTTCAAGGGTGAGGATAAGTCAATTACATCGATCCCAGAACTCAACTGGTACTTATTCCATCGATCCCGAAAGGATGAAAGACAAAATCGACCTCGGCGGAATTTGAACTCAGAACGTAAAAACGGACGAATTGCCGTTAAGCATTTCGTGCGGCGTACTAACGATTCTGCCAGTTCACAGTCTTTGCGCAGTATATTATCACTAAATCCGTTGATGTTATCGAGAATGATACGAACTTCATTTAATCTTCACTCATAAAAATCCAAGTTAGCATTGAAAAGTACTCAATAAACCAGGATTGTGAGAGATTTCAGTTTCAAACCAGAACTATTTCATTTTCACTTGTGACTTTAAGAATACACAGGAATATCAGTGAAGTTCACTTTGCAAGTACTTAGTTCAAGGTAACATTCAAATGCATAGCAGTTTGAGCGATTGTTTTCTTCCATAGCTTTGAATTAAACAATGTCATGCGAGTGGAATAAACATCTCGTATCTATCTATCTATCTATCTATCTATCTATCTATCTATCTATCTATCTATCTATCTATCTATCTATCTGTCTGTCTGTCTGTCTGCGTGCCTGCCTGCCTGCCTGTCTGTCTGTCTGTCTATCTGTCTATCTATCTATCTATCTATCTATCTATCTATCTACCTCAATTGGCTTATTAGGGAAGGTTGTCAACTATTTCCCCTCAACCGTAACTGTACAGCATCGCATCAAAATTATAAATATATAGGCGGGGGACTGATTCTATATCTGGTGATATGATCCAGTTATGTTATCGAGGACAACTAATAACCCCAAGAGCCCCATCTGCACTCAGCAGCTACTCTACGTCAGTTTGTAACGCAGGTTGTCACTTGAGTAAGAAGTGGCCAGTAATAATTCTTGCAGAGAATTGGTAAACCCTTTTCCAAGTCTTTCACGAAGCACTCTATCACAATCCTTCTTTACCTCCATTTCATAAACGTGTTTTCTGTATAACCACTTGCCTGAAATGTTTAGATTGATTATTTCATATGAAAATCTAATTAGGTTTGTTATCTAGTAACAGTGGTTTAATATCATAGACTTCTCTCTTTCTCTCTCTCTCTCTCTCTCTCTGTGTCTCTCTCTCTCTCTCCCTTTATCTCTCCCTCTCTTTTCTTATACATGGGTAGTCACTCTCTTCCTTGGCGTGTGCACTCCAAAATATTACTGCAATATTATTTTAATAATTTACAATCGACTCTTCTCACCTGAGTGGTTTTAATTATTTTTATATGGAATTCTTTCTTATTTTGGCATAATGCCAGCAATTTGGAAGGGTGGAGAAGTCGATTACATTGACCCCAGGGTCCAAGTGGTACTTATTTTATTGACCCCAAAAGGATAAAAGGCAAATTAACCTCGGTGGAATTTGAACTGTTATGTGGCTGTAACGACGGAAGTTTCACTCGTATTTTGAAACTGCAGTATTTTTGAGAGTTTATAGAAACCATGAAATACATAATTTCTTTTTAGATTGTATTTTGTTCTGAAACGTTTGAGTTTTGAAATGGTGTAAAATCTGTATAGGTACTGAAAGTGTAGTCATAGGAGAGAACATCTTTGGAAATAGTAATCGTTTTTGTTATATCTTTGTTATCTCTTTTCTTCATGAGTTATTTATTATTTTTGTTTTTACGTCAAGAAGTGAACGTGTTCTAGAAAGAGTTACATACAATTGTCCTTGAGAAAAATTCTAGTTCACTTCCATTGTGACTATGTTATTGAAATTATATTAAAATGTGTTGAAAGAAAATGTCTATAGCAAACGCTTTAATCTGTCTTAAACTATGGAATGAAATAGAAGCCATAATTGTCTGCAATATTTTTTTTTATTACCATGACATTTGTAACACTTTAACAAACCGTAATGCGAAGTACTATATTCTTATTTTCATCCCCGAGAAAAGTGTATGCAGCTGACATCAACCAATGGTCCTAGTAAACGAAGTAAAGCAGTTTCCCCATTGAACTGTGGATAAAAAAAAAAGACCCCGTGGCAGGTCCCGCATCAGATGGCTGGTCATGATTAAGGAAGATCCCTAGAGGCTCAACGTCATTTTGAAGGATGGAGAGAGGCTGGCACGGGATCACCAGCGATGGGGAATACTGGTGGACCTGGTTGTGTCTACGTACGATAACGCCCCAGGGACCACTAACCCGGGATGACCCCAGCCTCATCAAATAAGCAGAATTGCCGCTGGCGATCTGGGTCGTCTTCCAAAAGACCATGTACCAGTCGTGGACGGAGCGGTTTTAATTTCAGCTTATGCGTTAGGCGTCGCAATGATGTTCTTGGTATGGATAGTTCTAGAGAAGCACGTCGTGTAGACTTCTTTGGACTGTTCACAAATGTAGCCACTAAGATCTCCTTTTTTTCAGTCACAGAAGTCTTAGGACGTCCAGATTTTGGTGCATTACTCACTGAACCTATGGTATCAAATTTATTTCTTATCTGATAAATTGTCTGGCGTGAAGGCGGAGGAGTGTGAAAGGGTTCTTGCCATGCTGTACGCACCTGCTCGGCATTTTCAGACTTCCAATACTGCTTTAGTATCCACTTTCTTTGCTCTTGATTTAAATTGTTTGCCATGACTCACACTTTACAGTACTTGTAAAAAAAAAAAATTGCAAACTGAAAAGGGAGCTTGACAAATTAACTAAATTGGCATAGAATAATGGTTGTATACTTTTTTATAATTAAGATCTAAACTGTTAATATATGAATGCGAAAGAGATAGTTGAATAATGTAAACCTACTTTTGGGCCAACCTGAATAATATATATATATATATATATATATATATATATATATATATATATATATATATATATATATATGTGTATGTATATATATATCTTTATATATATATATATATATATGTATATATGTGTGTGTGTGTATGGTATACACGCACACACATACTAATGATAGTAATTGCTTAACAAAACACACACCCACACATACACAGACATATATAATCTCATACTTTAAGATATTCATTTCTCAGTCAATTGTTTTACGAAGAACATAAATGTGTCTACAACAGATTATTTCTTCAACATCATTCCATAGTAAGGCGATATATGCGCAGAATTAAGAGAATAATATTACAGATGTATGGAAATGTTCCACATTTTAGTGGATTTGTAGTTTATTTTCCAACTCGCTTGAATGAAGTCTGGAAAAAATGAGAGAAGCCTACTTAAACATAAATTTAGAAAAAAGAAAAGGAAAAAGAAAAAAGAAAATCATCAGTGTTTACAGACATCTAAAGCTATACAAAACTCTCTCAGTTAGACTATTTACATATCAAGTCAGAGCTAGCCTACTTAATTTAGTGAGGCAAGAAATTTTAGCGTAGGACAAGTAACTCTACATTAAGCTGATTTCATTCTGATAAAGTAGACAGGGAAGTCAACTCCGAATTGAAAATTGATTAAAATTAATTAAAAATAGAATAGTATCAGTACACAAGGGAGTGAATGTACTCTTTGAAATGTATGGTGACATGTTTTACTAGTATTAGATTTTCTCAGCGAAGTAAAGTTCTGTCATCGCTGACCACTACGCCACATTTTTTCTCTCCTTGTTTCTTTCTGTGTTCCTTCCTGTTGAAGAGCGTAGGCTCGAAATGTTAAAGACTCTCTATTCTCGAGCGTTATACTAATACATCCATTTATTGCCTACACCACATGTCTTCGTCTGTTGTTTTTTTCGTGAATTCTCCCTATATATATATTTATATAAGAAGCAAATAAGTAACAAGGATGACTAGATATCAATGCACGGACACCTTCTGCACAAAAGATGTGGGTGCTATCATGCTACCGCTTTTATGTTTGCTCGCTAAGCATGAGCTATAACTATAAGATATGAAGGCGCGTAGTTTAGTAGTTAGGGTATTCGACTCACGATCGTAATGCTGTGTGTTCGATTCCCAGCGGTGCGTTATGTTTTTATTTCACGTTGCTCCAATCCACTCACCTGGCAAAAATGAGTTGTACCTATAATTCAAAGAGCCAGCCTTGTCACATTATGTTCGACGATGAATTTCGCTGAGAATTACGATAGGAGTATGTGTCTGTTGGAGTGTTCAACCACTTGCACCTTAATTTCACGAACAGGCTGTTCCGTTTATCGGATCAACTGGAACACTCGTCGTCGTAACTAACGTGGTGCCAATTTAACCATAATATTATTTAAGACAATGCTTGAAGCGTATATTCTTACAGAATAAATTTATTCATAATATTTGTTTATAAATCTTACTGGGATATCATTCAGTTTCGATGTTGTGAAATGATTCTATAGGTTTTCAAAATAAATTCGTTTGAGCAACTTTGTAAGTCTTATTACTGGAAATGAGATGTGTATAGGAAACAATGATTTCATATACGATCAAGTATCACAAACATTGCAGGCATTGCTAGCAAATGGTTCAGAACTACTAAATACATTAAAAACTTCGGGTTTGGATTCTAATAAAGAGGTAAGATTGTTCGGTTAAAAAGTTTGTTTCGCGATTACGTGACTTTAGCTCTAGTCCCATTGTGCAACACTTTAGGCAAATGTCTTGTGTCACAGCAACGAAGCGACAAAAATCTTGTGAGTTCAATTTGATAGACGGAAACTGCGTAGAAGAGTGTCAGAATGACCGTTCCTTTTCCTTAATGTGTCATAGACTTAATTTGCCGTTTTGTGCATGTCACACACTTACCTGTTGAAAGTTCTCAGATCTTGTCCCCAGACCGAGGATATCTTTTCTCTTTGTCTCATGAGTATCGGAATCCCTAAAAATAGTCTGGACATGGGCTCTAACTTCCTTTATTTTGACCCTGTCATTGAAAAAAGAACGAAAGTTAATCCAGAATAAGCTGTGATAAAAAGTAAATGATGTCGAAATGGTGAAGCATCACCATAAAGAGCAATTTATCTTTCTTGCCTAAGGTCTTTACTTAGATACACACATGCGCGCATGCGCGCACACACAGATACACACACATGCACACACACATGCACACACACATGCACACACACACACATGCACGCGCGCGCACACACATAATTTCTGCTAATAATATATAGTTATTCCTTTATTCTGCTAGTTGTTTCAGTCACTGAACAGCGGCCATGATGGAGTACTGTCTTGAAGATTTTAGGAAAACAACTCGACCCCAGTTCATAAAGAAACCAACACCGGTTGTGAAGCGGTGTGTGGGGACAAATAGACAGACAGACATACACATACACGCAACAGAGAACGTTTCCGTCTACCAAATTCTCTCACAAGGCATGAGTCAGCTCAAGGACTTGAGGAAAATAAAAGAATACACTTGGCGCACGGTGCCACACAATGGGACCGAAATCACAGAGCTGTGAAGCGAACATCTTAACCATCCCACCATGCCATACCATGTTCTAAATGTCTGTTATTTGACTGCTTACCTTTGAATGACTACAAGTCTTTTGAGATTAAAAAGTGATTTAAAAAGTGACTAAACACCATAACACCATACCCATACAACACATAATTCTACTGTTCATTGAATTTTGGTGCGTATTTCGCGTGTACTTTTGTCACACGAGCGTCACGTGTATTTGCCAATAAATACACGAGATTCTGCCTCGTAAAACACCTTCAGTTGAATAAATTGGAGTTGATTAATATATTGCAGTCATGTTCCTTCTTGTCGGGAGGGGCTGATATGGGGGAGGGGATGGAAGATTTCATGACAGAATCACTGGATTGTGAAAGATTTACTGTTTCCAGAAAGATGTAACAACAATTGTGTTGTATGAATGGACCACATTAAATGTAAAATTTCTCGTATGTTAGTTGTTATTACATATTTAATGTCAAGCATTTTATCCATTATATATTGGTGTGTGTGTGTGTGTGTGCGAGTCTATATGTACATGTGTGTGTGTGAGTCTGCATGTATACGAGTGTGTGTGTGAGTCTGTATGTATACGAGTGTGTGTGTGAGTGTGTGTGTGTGCGTGCGTTTATGTGTGTAGTTATTCAAAATAACGAATTCATAAAACAGAAATCACTTAGCTCTAAGGTTACCTTAAGGTTACCTTAACTTGTCAATCTTCTTTCTGAAAGATATCGAAATGAGTATATCGAATGGCTTTGAAAACAATTACGTCTCTTCCTCCTTCTCTCTCTCTCTCTCTTATCTTCTCTTTCTCTTTCTTATTCTCTCTCTCTCCAATACTCTCTCTCTCCAATACTCTCTCTCTCCAATACTCTCTCTCTCCAATACTCTCTCTCTCTCTATCACACATACACACACATAACCTTTCTCCCTTTCAGTCGGCTATAACTGATTATGTTAGCATTTTATATCATATCAGAAATTAAAAGCTATTATATTGAAATAAACAAAGGGATCGCCCACACATTACTCATTTTCTTTCTTTTTTTGTTTTCGAAATATTTCTCACTTATGTCCAAACATAATAAATATTGTAACCATTGTCCTCTCAAGTGAAATAGAATTAACTCGAGTTTTTTCGAAGATAAAAATCTTTGTGTCTTCGATGCTTAAAATTACTCCACTCCCATACAAAACTTCCTACTGATCAAATATACCGTTTTGAATACTAAACTGACTGTCTATTCTAAATGTCTATTATTTGACTGTTTACCTTTGAATGACTACAAGTCTTTTGAGATTAAAAAGTGATTTGAACAGTGACTAAACAAAGTTATATTTTTACAGTATTTCCCTTGAATTGGTTACTGCAAGCAGATTATTTACACTTGTTGGCAGACAATATTATTAGATTTATATCTTAAATGATAGAGGCCCCAAAAGAACAATGTTTTCCTTTGTACGACTCATTACTTGCAAATGTTCAACTCTCATAACCATAGTTGTACATTTTGACTCCTACTTTGTCGAATCATTGGCCTTTTATTTAAACTCTTAAGCCACCTACTATAGGCACATTCTTGAAATTAAACAATGCCATTCGTTACTCAGACTCCACAAATATAACATACACTGAATTTATTCCCTTAACTCTTCAATGTTTCTGTATCTATATTCGGGGAATTTTTCAGCTTCATTGATCGTGAGCCGATTTCTCCAAATAGTGTGGCAAGTTTTCTCCCTCCCTCTCTGTGTGTGAATATTTACTCTCAAATATGGAAACATATAACTTTATCTCATACATATGAAACGCAGCCTTTCTGCTTTAGATAGCAACCAGTCCTACACTCTCACATCTAACGGATAAATCACAATTATTTCCTACATAATCTGGAGTGTATTTTCCTCTACATAGATCGACAGAATGAATTTCTTTTCTGAAAATTTCTCTCTCGTTTCATACTCGTGAAAAGTTCGACGAAAAACAAAAATCGTTTTCCTTTCATGTCAGCAACGATTTAAACAACCATCCGCTAGCTAACGGTGCTCGAACTGAATTTAATCATCCGAAACGGACATTTACTTCTACTTGTTTTATTGTAACATATCTAAGAGGGGGTAGTTTAGGTTTTAGATATCTCTGAAAAATTTTTTAAAGTGATATTAGATTAAAAATATATTCAGATCACTCCAAACCACACACACACACACACTTTCCCCCACAAAAGTTTTTTCTACACATAAGCTCAACATGTCAGTCCTATCTCTCTACAGCTGCTGCTCTCAGGAATTCTTGTCAATGTTTTCCTGAAAGTACAAAGGTTAGTAGTCTACATTACTCCATGGAGCATAGGACGGTTTCCCGGTTTCTCTGGCGTACTTATATTCCTCCCTGGACGGGGCGCGAAATTTTTTTGCCACGAGAGTTCTGAACCCTATTAATGAACTAATTTGCATACAGCTAATCAGAGTTCACCTTGACCTTATTGTCAAGTTAACAAACACACTCTACCAAGTACACTCAAGACGAAGAACGGTGTTGTTAAGTCGACCGATCGCTAAGTTAAGCCTGGTTTTAGAAGGAGACAAGTAATTAAATTAGTAATTTGCATCTATACCTATTATCGGATTTTGTTAGGGTCCCATATGGCAAAGATGTGGATGGGGAAAATGTGGGTAGAGGGTGATGTGCTAGTAACCCTCTCCCCTTACTGTTTTAGGAAGTAAACAACACAATTAACTACGCAGAGGCAGCCATGGTTGAAACAAGAACAAGAACAAGAAGCATTGTTAAAAGAGATAAGAAGCATGGCCATTTCTTAACCGAGTGATCTTATCTAATCGCCCATCAGTTGTTACGCGCTCATAAATTAGTTTGATGGTTGAGCTCTGATTGGCTGTATGCAAATGAGTTCATAACTGGGGTCCGGAACTCACGTGGGAAATAATTCGCTGATGGGACGCTGGTCTGTTGCAGGGTTACTCATTTTTAACAGCTGAGTGGACTGGAACAGCTTGAAATGAAGTGTTTAGCTCAAGAACGCAACACATCGCCCGGTCCAGAAATCGAAACTACAACTTTACGATCATGAGTCCAACACCCTAACCACTAAGCCATGTGCCTCCACCTGAGTGGTAAAAAGCAACAAATGAAATTCTATCTTATATAATAGTCATTACTGGAACTAAAGACTCACTTTTTGATATTCTATAAAAAGCCTAGTGCGAAGAGTTAGAATCTGAAAATTACTTAAAATAAGGTGAGAAACCAGGCGAGAGTTGAACATCGATCAGATTGATGGTATTGATTTGGAGGAGTTGCAGTGGTTTTGAGTGTTGCTTTTCCCCTTCTTGTCTCTTTTCTGCGGAATAATTTTGAAAATCAGAGATGAAATGGTTTTGAGCGATGCCTTTCTTCCTCAGAATAATTAGGAAAATCATTGCTCTCTGTATATATAATAAGCATAAGAATCTCTAATAATCTAATCTCTCAGGTGGCCTTATTAGTTTCTTCTTTAGAGAATTTAACTGTTGCAGACATCTGAAAGCTAAAAAAAGATATCTTGTTGTTTTCCCAATTGCAACAATTCATATGATTACCAAGTCTTTTTCTGACTAATAAACATCAACTTTAGATTGATAATTTATATATTTGTACAAATAGATTCTGCTGGGAATAAGGAAAATATCTAAAATTCATTAACAGGTTTCACAATCAGAAAGAACAGATGAAAATGCACTCAGGATCTGAAATATTTCAAAAGTAATGTCGTTAGTAAGATAGAAAATATCATCATTTTCTAACTAATAATAATCCATTCTTCGTTTTTATGAACCGTCAACAAGAAATCAAAATCAATTAGAGTTTTGGTGAAAAGGATTTAGAAAAAATACCAAAGAAAGTTTTAACAATTTTATTTGATTTCTATGTTTAAATTGATTCCCACCAACAAAACACAGCGATAAAGCTTATATTTCGTTATTCAGCGACGTGGTGATTAAACATAGGTAGAACAACGGCTTTTAAAAGATAAATCTTTCATCTATCGCTGATAAATGTATTAAAAGATATAGAATTAATTTCATGTTGCAACAGCAAATAGCTGTCTAGTAAGCTATGTTAGTAGACATTGTTGAACATTATTACTTCAGTAACATAATAAGAATCTTTTATTTAAAACAGTTTAACACTTAAATCAAATGATTTACTCATTGCTTAGTAGTGAGTTATGTATAAAGTTGCTATGCATTGCTTTTCAACGAAATCCATACATTTTAATTTAAGTCTGACAATAGTTCTGCAACTGACAAAGTAGCCTATAGAGATGTAACCTGTTACATTTTAGACATATTTGATATAATTATGATGGAGAGTATGTCTGTTCTAGTTACATCAAAGTTTTGCAATTATTATAGTAGAACTATGCAGAATTATATTATGTGATAAATCACGTACTATATAATTGTATAAATATGTAACTACATGATTTAAAATTCTGGAATAGCTTTCAGTTCTATTTTCATCGCCATATAGATTAACTTATCTTTAGGGATATAATTGATGAATTGCCTACTTAAACTATAACACTAAATCACTATATCTAAATATTCACTTGTAATTCTTGAATATAGAGTGCCAAATAACATTGTGCTTGTCTACATATGTTTTAATACACACTCCTGCATTTACAAACTCTTACACACTCGCATGTATTTATATATTTACTGCTTATCAACAATTATTTAAGTTGTCTTCTTAAATACATTTAGATTTGATAAAGGAGAAACCGTGAAAGCAAAATGAGAAAATGTTAGATGTTGTATATTGATAATTGAATATAGAGACATGAGTTACTGTAAACGCAAGACCAAGGAAAAAATTATATTAGTTTTTATCATGAGTTGCTTTGTTTCGTAATCCGGTATTTCGCGGAGAAAGCTAAGTTTGGTATTAATAATTTCACTTGATGAGTGGAATAACAAAATAGATTCAACTCACATCTAAGTACTAATCAGACTTTATATGAGGAAAATTATTTTTTTCTATAGAATGTTTTCTTTCTTTTGGTCATAGAATCTAAGAGAAAGCTAGTACAACACACACAGCGCATTCGAATATTATATATTTAAAAAGGGGCTGCTTTATTCGTTAGAAATACTTGCCTTTCTGTTAATAAACATCACGAACCATTCTCTGTTATCCGTAGACGCTGGCAACCTCGTATTTTATTCGTTCTGTAGTCAATATTAAGAGATTCCAGCTAAAGTAACGCATGCGCTGTTGTTGCATATTAAATCCCGCTGATAGATATTTCAAATTTTGACATTCCATATCTGAAATTATTTATTATTAGTAAAGTATAAGAAAACCTTAATTGAAACAAGGCTATGGTATTATCACAAAAAGAAAGTGTTGTAAGAAATTCTGAAAAGAGAAAAGAGCATTCCTCGGTAAAAATTAGAACAGTTAGGATAAAATCAGAAACTTAAATAAGTTGTTGCCCATTTTGATATTTCCTTTAAAGAAACTGTGAATCGTTAGTGCGTCGGACAAAATGCATTGTGCTATTAATTTTGGACACTGTATGTTCGGCAGTCAAATCTGATTTACATCACCCCGAGGACGATGAAATGAAGTGCTGTATTTTCTACTGTTACTGAAATCGTTGATACTCCTCGGATTTGGCTGATCGCATGTCAGGTTCATTCAGGCATTCCCGATTCATTCGTCTCTTCTTCCTGTCACTCGTATTGTGTCCACCATCCGAGACATTGCATTAGCCAGTACACAGCAGCTCTTCTTCGTCAGAACGTAAGATTCTTCGGAATTCTTTCACGGTGCGTGACTTCTCGAGTGGAGGCGCATAGCTTAGTGGTTAGGGTGTTGGCTTTACGATCGCAAGATTGTAGTTTCGATTCCTGGACTGGACGATGCGTTGTGTTCTTGAGCAAAACATTTCTTTTTACGCTGCTCCAGTTCGCCGTTAAAAATGAGTAATTCCCATCCAGGGAGGAATATATACATCAGAGAACGGGGAAACTGCGCCTATGCTCCATACGGATTAGCATGGAGAAATCAACGTGTCTTTTCTATTGCAGTCGACTTGCATCTGTTCATGAGGAGTGCTAACCATATCGATCTCAACAGTCTCGGCGGCCTTGGGAAGGTCATGGGCTGATTCTCTCCTCCAGACAAAAACAATAAAAGAAATCAATCATTAAATGAAATATTTATTGGAACTATTAGAGTTCCTTTTGAATATTAGCAGCAAAGACCGAAACGAGTTATTTTGGATCTAGTCATCACTAAACGTATTAAATTCTTAAATCGTTAATTGAAACGGAGATACAAAAATTCAGATTACGGAAGTTAGAATCGAATTAAAATATAATATATAAGCAAGCGTCTTGTCGTTACTGGTACATAAAGCTTAAAGTGCATGAGAAATGATTATTGATCAGAGAAAAAAGAGTCGGATCGATAACACATATCTGGAGGATGTTTGATTTTATTAGCACAAAAGAGAGAATAATGTGTTACAATAATGCAATTAATATATTTAGCAGTGGAACACTGCAATGCTGTATTTAGAAGAAAGCTTGACAATCGTTAAATTTTCTCCTTCTCCAAGGCATAAAATTCATTTCACTGTTGGAAATATTGGTATTCTATAAAACTTAGCAACGTAATTTCAAATGAATAAAGTATGATGAAAATTCATTTAAAATAGTTGAACATGGTTAGCCTGTCTTTGTCAACTTCACCAACTAAGACTACTAATACTTTTTTTTTCCGATTTGAGCCTTGTGCCTGTATATTTATTTCTTTATTGCTCACAAAGGGCTAAACATAGAGGAGACAAACAAGGGCAGACAAAGGGATTAAGTCGACTATATCAACCCCAGTGCGTAACTGCTACCTATTTAATCAGTCCCGAAAGGATGAAAGGCAAAGTCGACCTCGGCAGAATTTGAACTCAGAACGTAGCGGCAGACGAAATACCGCTAAGCATTTCGCCGGTGTGCTAACGATTCTGCCAGGACGCTGCCTTGTGACTTGCATATTAATTATATAATTAAGCCCTTCGTTCCCTATACAGCGTAGGATATCGACACTTATCTCTACTGTTCTCAACTATGGGATGACCTGTCTGCAGGTCTTGTTGATTTTGAATTGCCATCGATGCTTCTTTAAATTCTTTTTAAAAAAATATTATTTCTAGGTTGTGGCCTTGGCTTTACGCAGACTCATTTTTACCTCTGGGAAGAGATGGTCTATAATTAGTCTGGCCTTTATCATTTGACCTGCCCAATTTGGGAGGCCCTACCTGGAGTTTGTGCTCCGCTGGCATAGCTTTCAGGGTCGTTGAGGCGCACAAGTCACCACACTGTAACAAGAACTGGATCTTGTGGTGGATATACATATTAAAGATGCATAAATTACATTAAAAAATCACATGCTAACTCAGTTTTTATTGAGTTAGCATATAAACTTCAAATATTCATTACCATGCCAAAGGGCAGATTACTCATCGTTTACCTGTGAGCTTCTTTGGGATTGTTTATCTTCATCTAGAATAGGAGAGTATTGTAGTTCGCTTGAAGCATTGTGTATTGTTTGTAAAGAATAAAAAGTTTCATCTGGAATGTTTTGAGAATAACCTTCCTTTAAAATCATCTGAGTTTATTGCGGTATCCGCTGTTGTTATCGTTAATACTTTATTAATGCTATGGTATATCGTTTTAATATAAGGTGTTGCTGGTGATGAATAATTACAAACTGTTTCCTACATCTCCGGAGAATTTGCATCACTAATGACCGCTGGACTTCCTATGACATGATGAACATGACTGACGTACCTTCATCTGACATTTCCATCATTTATTTGCAGTCAAACTGAATGGCGTTGCTGATTACAATTCACCGCTTTTACTGAGCAGCTGTAAGGACCCGTTTGTTGTTTTTGTGCCATTTAATGAGTTTATAATCATATTGCTCCTCATAATCCGATTTCTTGCAATGAAAATCCATCATTCATTTTTATTAAATCTCGTTACATTCTTTTGTTTGTTATTCATACTTGGAATCGAACATGAAAGTAGCTTGCTACTACATATCCGAATATATGTACCAGGAAATGAGCTATTTTAAATTAGAGACTGAAAGCAGAACTACCTCTCATAAATATAATTACACTGCTGCGTTGTGTATTATTTTTGTTTGCCGTTTATCTCTAGGTCAGTCCATTAAGTACAGAGAAGTTTATACTTTACTGAGGAAATATAACAAGATCAAATTACCCCCTATAATTGCCGAAATAATTAATGCAGTATTAATCAATGACTAACAACGTCTTTCTCTCAACTCACAATTATTACTAACTAATCTCTTAATGTTCACTGCATTAGATATGGTGGTAACATTAATCATTCTTTATTTTTCATGCAGATGAAGTCTCTGAGCAATTTCTCTTCGTAATTTATTCTCGGTAGTATTTGATGATTGACCTTCAAATACTTTTATTTACATATAATTAGCTTATTGTTTGTTGTATCGAAAACCATAAATATTAGAGCATTATTATGCACACACTACAAAGCGTCGAGTTGGTAGAATCGTTAGCACGCCGGGTGAAATGCTTAGTGGTATTTCGTCTGCCGTTGCGTTCTGAGTTCAAATTCCACCGAGGTCGACTTTGCCTTTCATCCTTTCGGGGTCGATAAATTAAGTACCAGTTACGCACTGGGGTCGATGTAATCGACTTAATCCGTTCGTCTGTTCTTGTTTGTTCCCTCTATGTTTAGCCCCTTGTGGGCAATAACGAAATAAGTATTTCGTTCATCTTTACGTTCTGAGTTCAAATTCTGCCGAGGTCGACTTTGCCCTTCATCCTTTCGGAGCTGATAAAATAAGTACCAGTTGAGTCCTGGGGTTGATGTAATCGACTAAACCCGTCCCCCAAATTTCAGGCCTTGTGCCCATAGTAGAAAGGATTATTATGCACACAATAATGTAAATATATGCAGTATCACTTTATACAGTCATTCACTCACTCAGTTACTCAGTCAGTCACTCGCTCACTCAGTAAGTCAGTCATTCACTCTCTTAATCACGCACTCACATACATATACATACACACATATATTCATACATACACGAAGTTAAAGAATTAGAAAAGATAGCGTTATGTTACGCCGATTAAGATGTTCTGGAGAAATTCTATCGTCACATCATAATTATATTAAATAGATCAAAGACATTGTTCTGGTAAAAGTGATATTTAACTCTGAAATTGGAGGATATGGATTGGATATTTCCCGATGATATTAGTAGAGTTTGATTAAGCATTTTACATACGAATTGTATTCAATTTTCAAATATGAAGAAAAAAAAAAATTTTCCTGAATTGGTCCAGAAAAAAAATGTTGCGTATCATCAAGTGTTTCAAGTAGACCAGCAATTTTAAATAATAGAAAATAAGAGGATCTCCATAATGTATCATTATGACTTCATAACTTCGTATCACTGCGATGACAGATGTTTCAGAACCGTGACACTGTTTAGTATATTCCATTACGTTAAGGTATCGAGCTAGCAGAATCATTAGCAGGTTGGGCAAAATGATTCGCAGTGTTTCGCTCAGTTCAGTTCTCAGTTCAAATTCTGCCGAGGTCGACTCTGTCTTTTATCTTTTCAGAGTCGATAAAATAACTACCACTTGAACACTGGGGTCGATGTAATCTCGAAATTACTGGCCTTGTGCCAAATTTTGAAACGAATATATTATAACAACCATTTTTGGGTGACAATACAATTCAGTCCCGTATGGATTTTGGTTGTGTCAGCTTAGCTTCTGATAAAAGTTATAGACTGTTACATCCAGTACTGAATTGTGGAATTGTTTCACATAACCCAATACATTCCACTTTTTATAAGTGACAATACGATTCAGTTTACACAAATTAAAGTATACTGGACATACATATGGATTTCACTGGACTCTTCCGTTGATAAAAAATCGCTCCAATACACCACGATGTTTGAACTTTTTTTGAACTTACTGTTTTTCTTATTCTATTTTTCTTTCTCTGTTTTCTCTTAATCCTTACGTTCCATGATTGACCGCTTCCCCAAGAAGTTTTTTTTGTTCTCTCTCTGTTTATTTCCTCGTGTTACTTTCTGTTGAAGAGCGTAGGCTCGAAACGTAAAAGACTTTCTCACCTTCCCGAGCGTCAAACTAATACACCTGCTTGTTGTTTATACACCGGTATTTGTCTTTTTTTTCTCTGTGAATTTCAACTATATTTAGTTCGGCAGTTTAGCTTAATATGAAATATACTGGTTATTAAATTGAGTACTGGATTATCGACTATCGGTATTTTCATTTCCTGCAACCAGAAGTAGTTACAGAGAACCAATGGATAGTGACGAGAAATATCTGCCGAAGCTTATTCGATACTTTTGTGATGAGTTGGCCCAGAACTTCATTTCCTCGGGGATCAATAATGGAGGAGATTTAATCAGCGACATATACTGTTTCAGAAAATCTATTTCACACAAGAATAAACTATTTAAGCATTACATAAACTGTTTTCAAATGCTACAATACAACATTGGACATATTGTTTATCATTACATACTGCATTCGCATGGCGATAATTCATGAAACATTTTTACAAACGCATCTAATAATCTCAGTTTCATTATCTTATTTCAGGGTCGAAAAGCGATTAAGAGTGCTCATCATTTTTCAGTTTACGGAGAAATAGTTAAATTTGCATGTTTTTATGTCTACCATGTAAGTTTAACAGGCATGCCCATTCACATACATGTATGTATATGCACTGGAAACAGCAACAACATATATGTCCTAAATCACCATTCTGTCAACACCTCAAATGTAAAATACTTCCAGCAGAGGCTGGTGGTATCAGATAATGAAACTGAGTTACAAGCATTATTTTGGATCACCAAGCCCCCAGAAACAACTGTTGGACTAGTAAAACCCCCTTAATTCCTGATAAATCTAATCTTTCTTTTTACATTTTTAATATTTTCTGTGATACACGATCCCTTTTGATCGTTTTTTTCACGATCCCTTTTGATCGGAATTTTATTTTTCTCCTTTTTTTATATTTTCAAAAAGAAAAGCTCTATATTGTATTATGTCCCATCTGTGTTCGGCCCTGTGTGGCTAATAAAGAAACTTATCTATCTATCTGTTTGTCTGTCTGTCTGTCTGCCGTCCCGGGTCGACCTTGAGCGACTGTTACACAACCAAAGCATTCTATAGGGGATTAGGGGAGGGGGTACGACTACGATCTCGGGGCGAACCTGGGCGTCGACAAGGAATACCTGACCCGCCTGTTCAAGACGACTTTCGGGCCGGGACCTATGGACAACTTCCAGAGATCTCTGGCCTGGCAGTGCTATCGAGAATCTGTGAGTATGCCCTTATACTTCGGACTTGGAGAATGTCTTTGACAAGGTCCTTTGTTGTATGATCTGGTGAAAATTAAGGATGCTAGGGTATACGAAGCCATGCACAGAGGTGTGTGTAGTTTATAAGCTGAGAGTTAACAGTGAGTTCAGTGACTTGTTTAATATAACCTTACTCTTGTTTATCATAATCTTCCAATTCTTAACAGAGGAGTTTAATACCTGTTGTCTAACTCGATGCAAAGGACTAAGCTCTTATAACAGAATCCGTAGAAGGGTTGAAGAAATTCGAGACACGGAAATAAAACTTAGAACTGAAGAGCATTAACGTAAACTTAGTAAAAACTAAAGTTTTAATAAGTGTGAAAGAAGGCAGAGTTTTGCTATAATCAGAGAAATGGTTCTGCTCGATGCGCGGAAAAGAATAGGTAGAAAATTCATACAGTTTGCTCAATATAAATAATGGACGCAAGCAAATTCACAAACAGGTTAGCAGAGAAGGTAGATTTCAAATGGATCAAGTGCACAGAAGTAATAAGTACAAAGAGCACTCAGAAAATAGATTCCCAATTGCCCAAGTGGTTCTGTAGAAGTAGTTGACAGGCAGGTTGTATAATACTTGCATGCTAGGTGTAATGCTGTATGGCAGTCAGATGTGGGCCTTGAATACAAAAAAATTGTGAAAACTTGAATGATAGGAAGCAAGCAGGCTACACTGGATGTGCAATATAAGTTCATGAACGTCAGAGTATAAATGAACCAAGAAAAATACTGATGAAATGGATGTAGTGTGCATGGAGAAAAAAATCTTTGATGGTACCGGTATGGGATACTTATTTATCCATCATGCAAGCTTCGCCAAACGTACATTAAAATGGGGGAAATTAAGTTAGTTGAAATATATTCAATACATATCTACATTTGGACTTCACACCTATTTTGTTTCTGCCGAATTTCCATTTGCTGCAGTTTTTATTCTCTTATCTCTGTGTCAAATCTCGCCTATTCACTGTACCATATCATCCATGAAACCGTTACCACTGACCACTTCTACGACTATCCACCATTCTGTCCATTTGTCTCTGTCTGCCTGCCTGCCTGCCTGTCTGTCTGTCTGTCTGTCTGTCTGTCTGTCTCTCTCTCTCTCTCTCTCTCTCTCTCTCTCTCTCTCTTTCTCTCCCTTTTTCTTGATACCAAACATGTAGCCGCTATTAGTATTTCCTATTATGATGCCTGAGCAGCGAACGATTGATTTGGATCAATTGGCACTTGATATACCTCCCTATTTGGTACCTTATACTGCCAGCCATCCTTCAGGTTACATTCTTATTAACATTAATGGCTCTCTATTACCGCCTCAACTATCTATCACTCGTACTCTCTCTTACCAGCCAGCATCACTTCACTCCTCCGTATCACTCATTACTGACATCCTTCACAACATCCCAATGCAGCACCATTTCATCTGATTCTACCACGTGGTCAGGCTGGCGCTTATACCACTGTCCTGTTCTGTTCAGATTATTTTTCATGTTTGTTTTCTTCACGTCTTTCAGTAAAATCTAACCATTTTGTAATGTCTATGTAATGTCCCTTCATCCATCACTTTCTGACAAAAATATTAATTTCTTATTATTTTCTCGCCGAATTCCAGTGCCTCTTAATTACTACATTACTACTATATGTGTCTGCATATAACCCTTTGAGGTTTTATTACAATTTTAGTCATGTTTGTTGGATATAAATTTAAATCTGTATTACTGTTTATATGAATGAATATTAATGTGAGGAGTGAGGCGGCGAGCTGGGAGAATCGTTAACACACCGGGAAAAATGCTTAGCGACATTTCGTTCGTCTTTACGTGCTCAGTTCAGATTCTGCTGAGGTCGACTTTGCCTTTCATTCCAGGGTTGGTAAAATAAGTTTCAGTTGATTACTGGGGTTCATGTAATCGACTTACTCCTCCCTCGAAATTGTTGGCCTTGTGCCAAAATTTGAAAGAAATATTAATGTGAAGCGTGTGGAGTATCAGCAGGGTTAAGAAATCAAAAAATGTAAGACCAGGCGTGAAACGAGTCGT
Organism: Octopus bimaculoides; assembly: GCF_046866305.1. Classification (NCBI taxonomy): domain Eukaryota; kingdom Metazoa; phylum Mollusca; class Cephalopoda; order Octopoda; family Octopodidae; genus Octopus; species Octopus bimaculoides. The sequence continues at coordinate 109,844,459 of NC_142932.1, read as the reverse complement.
CCTCGCTATTTCTCTCTCTCTCAAGCCGGTCTTCATAGAACGGACGTGTTATTAAATACATTCCATCCGTAACCATCTCGTTTTTTCTACGCTACATTATCCAATATACATATATAGCCTTAGACGTAGTTTGCTTTAAGACAGTAGAATGTTAATGAATGGAAATTTGGCTGTCATTTCTTAGAAAACGTATGTTCGCATAAAATCTCCCTCGTGTTAATTTGGGTGTGAGTTTTAATTAATTGGCTACCGCAATCAAAATTTATTACTTTGATCATTAAACATCGCCTGCTCGGTATTATTAGTCTTATGAAGCTTAAATATTACTCGTTGCTTAACAAAACCTGATATCGATACTTCCTGTGTATTTTTCAAAAACAGCTTCTAATTATCAGACAGAAAACACAATCTGAAAGAGTCTTATTCACTCCTACCCACCCATTTTCTCTCAAATAATCTAATAGTTTCCCGAAATTTATATGCTGATTGGCTCAAGACAAATTTAATTAATTTACATTGCTATCGTTTACTCATCCATGTAACTCCTGCTTTGCTGCTTGTATTAATTTTCTTTGCATTGTGTATTAAAAAATGATTGCTTGTCATTCTGACAGTGAAGTGGGACATTTATTATATCATTTGAATGGGCAGCCATATAATGCAGTTTCGACATATCTGTTTACTGGAATCTTCCCATTCCAAGGAAAGTAATTTACGCATTCCATCCTGCATCTTGTTTTGAAAGATTAGTAAATACTCATAAGGAAAAGAATAAGAACACGATATTTTTTTATTTTAGCCATATATATATATAATTTTATTGAACACATTATCCTCTCAGATTCACACGATTGCAGCGATTCTTCAGTTATTCTAAGTGTTGTAAAAGAACTCGGAATGTTGGGCCTCTAACCAGGCCTTTCGCAACACTTTTAAAGTAGGAACTTATCAGCAGCTCCTCGTATACATACATATTTATATATGCATTTATATTAACACACACACACACACACACGCACGCACACACGCGCACACACACACACACACACACACACACACACACACACACACACACACACACACACACACACACACACACACACACACACACACACAGAAATACCCAGCGCTGTGCGGGTTAATGAGAATAATGAAATTTAAAAACGCCGTCTAGATGACGCAGGTCTCAACAGCTAGTTGCTGAGACACCAGCTTTCTACATTAATAACTCTCCAACCCATGCCAGTATGGAACATAGACGTTAAGTGAAATGTTAAAAGAAAGTTTTCAACTCATATATGTATATAAAGGAAATACTTGTAATTCAAAAACACGTTTTGTGTCGCTTATTTCGTAACCAAAAAAACAAGTACAGATTATGAACAATGAAAGGCCGATTTTGGTGATTCATTTGACAGAGGTAGTAGAGAGCCAATCTGATGATAAATCTGACCTTGGATCTTGAAAGTTTGTATGAATCCTGGCTCAGTTAAATCTCTTCTGGCTCCAAATGATGTCATCTGTAGTGCAGCGTTGTATTGTCTAATTTTGTTGTGGAAGTGCTTGGAATCTTGGTCAGAGAACACATGTACATATAAACGCATATCTACATATATACATATGTGTGTGTGTGTGTGTGCGTGCGTGCGTGCGTGCGTGCGTGCATACGTGTATGCACGAAGTTGGTAATTTTCTACGTCTCTACTCAGATACTTTCTCATGTTACACTGAATTTTAGGTACCGAACATCAGTCCACGGTGATTATTATGTTGTTTTTATTGGCTAAACCAGGTGTGGTGGTCGATTTTCTTAGTGTATTTGAAGTTATTGAGAGATTAACACTTTGCTCTCATTGTTCGCAAGGGATACTATTACACTAGATAACAACTGTCAGTTTTGATAGAAGGCAACAACAACAAATTATAAAGCCTGAAGCAGTTCTCTTCCCTTAAAGGGAATATTCACCTTCTCTCGTATCTCTCAATAAACTCTCTCTCTCCACCTCTTTCACTCCTGAAACAGTTGTAGGCCGCAGCAGCAATAGCTCCAAGTCAAAATATCCACGTCTAATATCAACCGTTTGCATTAAAATTTTTCCGTGAAGATATTTTTTCATAAAAGAATATCTCAGCTCTTCCATCTAGGATATTATCTATTGCTGCTAAGAAGTTGTACACCATGCAATGCCTACGTTGAATCGATTTCCGGTTATGTATGGTTGGCTTCCTCGATAAGACTCCATTTTATTGGAATACTATCGGTTATTCTATTTTGGGGTTTCTAGATGTATTGGTACCATGATGTAGAGTTAATTGTGTATTTGAGCCTAAAGGCATGTATGTGCTGCATATATCGTGGTTTTAAAAGCTGCCTCCCCGTCCATGAGAAGCCACTGGCTACACATTGCAGTGCACTTTTGCTCCCCACCAAAGCCGACTCATGCAAACCAAACAATTCGGCATGTACCTATATTCCATGAATGCCGACAAATTTCCAACCATTCATTGTTTTATAGCTTCAAGGATCACAAGTCGCGAAAAACCGAGGATCAACGGATTGAACTGTAAGCTAATTCACACTCACATACATACATGCATGCATACATAGATACATACATACATACATACATACATACATGCATGCATACATACATACATACATACATACATACATGCATACATAGATACATACATACATACATACATACATACATATATACATAAAAACATACATACATGTATGCATACATCTGTCTGTCTGTCTGTCTGTCTGTCTGTCTGTCTATCTATCTATCTATCTATCTATCTATCTATCTATCTATCTATCTGTCTGTCTGTTGGTATATATTTCCGTAGTTTCGTTTATGTAGACGAGTATTACAGTGAGTTATATGAACTTAATTTGCGTGTTTAGAGCTTGGCGGCATTGAACGTTGTCGTGCATCAAAGCGCAACACATGACCAGAATACATACTACATATTATCAGAACACACAGCACGTTGACAGAGTGCACGCTACAGGCCTCTCAAGTGTTTGTCCCCAAACCGACTCCTAATGTCATATTCTGATAATAATTTCAGTTATTGGACTGCGATCATGTTGGGGTTCCACCCTCGAAAGCTTTAGCCTGATCTTATTGCGATCTGGTACATCTTTTATCGATATTTATTCGTCAAATTGTAAAATTACACTTTTGACAAACACAGGTACATATCCAGACGCACACACACACACACACACACACACACACACACACACACACACACACACACACGCGCACACACACTCGTACATACATAATACATATATACATACATACACGTAATACATACATAATACATACATACATACATGCACACACGTGCATACATACATACATACATACATACATACATGCATACAAATATATCAATACAAGGATTATTGGTGGAACATTTCTATCAAAATTTCTACCAATTGCGAACACAACAGACCTGATATAGTTATCTGAGACATTAAATCGCGTATAATCATGAAGGTCAGTTAACTTGCAGATGTGAACATCTCTTCCAATATCACCAAGAAGTAGGATATTTATGGTCGATTATTCCGGACTTGCAGCTCGTCTATTACCTTGATTATAAATTCACATTTATAGTAATAATCATTGGCGATCGGATATGTTAGTAAAAAAAAAATCTAAAGGCAATCTTGGAAAAGTTAGGATCTCCAGGTAAAGAAAGCGGCTAACACATGCTGAACAGAGACGATCTATGAGTGGAATAGTTAAAATTGGAGAGACTTTTAAAATATTTATGTAATTATCATTGTTGTTATCTAAATTCCAGTGAGGAAGATTTTGTTTTTGTTTCCAGGTCCTTCCTGCAAAGAAGAGCAGTGATAGATATAAAAGTAAAGACATACCAACATATGACCCCTCCCCCCACCACACACACTCACGTATATATATATGTACGCTCATATATTAGTTTTAAATTTTGACACAAGGCTAGCTATTTTAGGGGTGGGGTAAGTCAGTTACATCGACCCGTCTTCACGGCCCCGAAAAGAATGAAAAGAATTTGAACTCAGAACGTAAAGACAGACGAAATGCCACTAAGCATTTTACCCGGTGTGCTAACGAGTCTACCAGGTCGTTGCCTTATACGTACGCCCACACATTGCCATATTTTCGCTCATTCTTTTCGGCTTCTTTCATGTTTCGTTACTATTTCCCCTCCCTTCACTTGATCCTTTTAACTCATTATTTCCATGTTACTATATTTGCATCTGTATTCATATTGTTTACGCAAATCTCATTCCGCTTAAAACACTATTACAAATCTTTTCTTGCCATTTCTTTGTTGCCTGGCAACTCGATGAAAATATGGCAATATTTTTCTAGCTCGCGGGTTTGAACCTTCTAAAATGCTAAACTTTTCAATTTCCTTTAATTCTCATTCGATCTGAAGTCTTTTGGCGAAAAATAGCAAAATTTATAGCTTCATATATATTTTACTTCTATTTATAGCATTTCGATTATTTTTATAATTTTATTCTAGTTATCTTTTTAACATTTTTCGCTCATTCTTGCATATTTTCTGCTTGTTTTGGCATAGCACGCCAATACATACGTACATACATACATACGTACATACATACATACATACATACGTACATACATACATACATACATACATACATATATTACATACATACATGCATACACGCACATACATACACACATATATACATAATATAAATAATATGTAACCACATGTGAATCGTTGGCGATTTTTTTCCTCCGCCTTCATTTTCTCTTGGACTTTTCTCTGTCTCCTGTTTCTGAAGAAGAGCTTCGCTCGAAAATCAAAACCGCCTTTCTTTCCTTCCCTGAGCGTCTGCTAATGTTTTGCATGTACCACGTCTTTGTGTTGTTGTTTCTTTCTTGTGTTTGTTCTTCGTTTTTTTTATTATATATATATATATATATATATATATATATATATAGGTATAGGACGTCACCAACTGTGTAAACAAACGAGTTAAATACGCAAACAATGAGAGGAAAAAATGGAATACATGACAAGTAACACAAAGAACGACCCTTTATCAGTTGTTGGCTGTCTATCTACCCCCCCCCCCCCCCCATTTCAAGCATTGAACGACAATATGAGTCTTTGAAGACAGTTGCTCCCAGAAATTCCAAAAGAAAATTTTGGTTTTATGGACGGTCAAAGTTAGGAACAAAAATAGGACCGTGGAGACATACAAGGAAGCCGAACGAAAATAAAAATGGTGGTGGTGCGGAGGTCGTTAGATCAGAACGAGAGGAAAATAGTGAATGCTAGGAGAAATATTTTCTTTGAAAAGAGAAAAGATAAAAGACGTCCAGTCCTTAGAACGTCGTGCAGGAAAAGATGTTCACGTGAGGAAAAGAAAGATGGACGATGGTCACGTGTGAACAAAGAGAGAGAGAAAGAGAGAAAGAGAAATAGAAAGAGGGAAAGAGAGAGAAGATAGAAAACGGTGAAGGGGAGAAAAACGGAATTAGAGAAGGATGGGGGAGAAAACAGTATAGAGTAGAGTCGCATCAAAAAGGTTAAGATAAACTTACTTGGAAATGGATGCGTGGCGTTCAATTAAATAATAATAGAAATAATAATATATATGTATATATGGGGACAGGACATCACCAACTGTGTAAACAACATGAAGTACGAAAACAAACGAGTTAAATACGCAAGCAATGAGAGAAAAATGGAAGACAGAATAAGTAACACAAAGAAGGACCCTTCATCAGTTGTCGGCTGTCTATCTACTCCTCGTTTCGAGGATTCAGCGATAATATGAGTCTTCGAAGACAATTGCTTCCATAAATTCCAAGATAAAATTTTGGGTTTATGGAGTGTTACATACATACATACATACATACATACATACATACATACATACAAATATGCATACATGAAAAATATGTGTGTATGTATTTATGTATGTAAGCTAGTAGCGACATTTGGGATATTAGATTGAACACTTGAACATGGCCATCGAAAGTATGGAGATAACATCTATGTTAAATAGAGAGATGGAAGCAGAGAATATTTACGGAAGAATAAAAGAAGAAACGAATATGTGTTCTCAACAATGATATAAGGAAAGTAGGTGGAGAACTCCTTAATAGGTATCAAGTGTACAACGATCCTATGAAAGCTAAGGGTAGCTGGACAGAACGACATAAACAGGAACTTTGGGGGAACCACGCATCACGTCTGCAGAAAGTTATACATGGATACGTATCCCGTATATCAAATAAATTAGAATATAACAAAATATTGATAGGAAGATTATTAGCCTCTCTTGGATCTGTTATAAATTCATCTTATCCTATTTTGAAGGATACGCCTTTGCTATCCAAAAACAGGAAATAGCTACTAAATACTCCAGATAAAGGTGTTCTCGAATCATTACGTTGTTATAGGAAATGTCGATATCTTCATACCAGCGTGGGAGATATCATCAATATCATCAATAGATGTTAAAAATGTCTGCAAGGAACTACTTTTTTTATGAGTTATTACGTTGTTGCCAATAGCGTTCACCATAAAATCCGTAGAACGGATTGTCCTGACTGTTATACCAATAGATGACCAAAGTCAGAATGTATCCGCACCCTTAGAAATTAGGAACATTATTGCAACAATCCAATAAAAATCACAGCCCGATACAAATGGTAACAAATCTTTCATAACGAAAGTGATTCACTGGTGTAGAAGTCATATTTTTAGTGAATGTGAATGTATCATGTAAAAATGATGGTGAAATGAAATGGAACTTACAGCTTTTGCGACCGAGTTATAGATTTTCATCTTGTCCATCTTATCATAGGAGCACAGAGCTAAATAATAACAGAGTTATATAAAAGACATGCTGGGTTTTCTAAGTAAAGACAAAACAACTCATCATATGCCATTAAATTACTTCCAAAACATGTGATGCTTCGGAGAATATTTACTATTGGAAATAATAATTATTTGAATTTCTACATTCATTCAGGTTTTAAGCCAAACATTTCCATTACAAATTTACCATTTTTTGATGTTTGTGTCGTCTAAATGATGTGTTGCTGGGAAACTTATGTTTCTGTTTCGGAAGTTTGTATAGTAATATCATAGTTATGTCATGCAATGCAGATTTCTATCTATGAAAGTATTTATGTTTACCACTTTGATCTGACAAAGCGTAAACTGTAACACACTGTAAAACTGAACCGTTTTTACTTCCATGCTTAGAACAATGTTTTTGTTTCACAAATCACGTTGCAAGAGGTTTTATTACGTTTTGTTTACAGCCAAGTTCTGATGAATGTAAATGTTAAGCAAAATATTGTAGATCTAACGTAAGATTTGAATTGTTTCAATTGTGTTCCAGGATTTACTTGTAAACAAAATGGAATATAAAATGTAAAAAATACGTGATTTGTAAATCAAAACATTATTCTACGCATGGGAGCAAAAATGATTTGATTTTACGATATATCACAATCTATGCCTCATTTTCAGGTCATGTTATATTAGTTACCTTGTATTGATTTATACCACAGTGACATGTAATGTAATATGTCGATATTCTTAGTTTTTGCATGAATCCAGACACTTGTGTAATACCAACTCTTCTACTAAATTAATAATTTCAATTAAGATCGAACCCCCCCCCCCCCATTTATATACTGCTATCAAAATCAACAACTAATATTCTTTCTATTATGGGCATAAGACCTGGAATCTATTTGATTACATCGACCCCAGTGTTTACTGACCCGAAAGGATGCAAGGCAAAGTAGACCTCGGCAGAATTTGAACCCAAAACATAAAGACGGACGAAATAATGTCAAGCGTGTTAGCGATTCTGCCAGCTTGCGGCCTAAGACAACAACTAGTATCTTTAAAATATCTTTATTCATAAAAACGTTGATTTTTTCATGTGGGTAAAAGCGGAAGACAACGGATTTGTCAAGCGGTATCATCGATTGAGTAAAAGCGTGTAGGGATTAGGATGTTCGGTTCAGGATCATAAAATTGCGCATTCGATTCCTGGACCGGGTAGCACGGTGTGTCCTTGAGCAAAGTACTGCATTTCACGTTACTCCTATCTAGTCAGAGGTTATGAGTTTCAGCCAGATGCTGGTGTAGCCTTCTTTCCCTCTAGCTGTTATAACTTGGGTGTTTCACAGCATCAAGTGTTTGGGGGCCAAGGGAGTGTCGATGTTTACCAGCGACTACATAAAACACTTTAAACAATTATCGAAAGCATGCTACAGTTTGCCAAGTCACATTCGCATACAAGTAACAACTGAACTATTTTTGTAGAACGGATTGAATCAACTCCAGTACATGCTTGTCATCCGGAGAAACTTGAACTCAAAATGCGGTATAAATAAATTATATATAAGTCACGAAATGGGAGATATAGTTGCCAGGTCTAAGTCAAAGTTTCCAGGTTTAAATAAGATGGAATGAAATTATTTTATAGTATAGCACGCCGGAATTCATCCAGCAAGATCTTAGGTTCAATTCAGATGGCTATGTGAAACTGCTGGATACGGTGGTTAATCACATGCTGGAGAAGGCTGTTACGAGAAGGCCATATGTGTAGCGAAACGATCCAGCTCCTTGCCATACTTCCAGAAAGAATTGGTGGAGAATTTCTAGAACTTCACCGGCCCCAATTTCTGGCTTCTTAACTCCCCCGATTGCAATTCCCATAAATTACTATACGTGAGGCGCGGAAGAGAAAGACACCAGCCGCACTGTCTACAACAAGGCCGAGCTGTTGACCAAGAAAATCAAGGTGTTCGAAGATGTCAGGGGCACAGTAAGGAACGCATGCACCAGGTTCCGGAGCCGTATTGAGGCCGTGGTGGAAGTTGGAGGAAGCTACTTTGATCAAACTGTTATCTCTCAGACATCATCAAGTTGATTTTTATGGATTTTTCAAAAATACTTTTATTTTTGATAGGATATTGTATTATCTTGTCCTTGCATGCAAGCTGCCAAATTTAGCCCAAACACCCCGTATCATATTGTTATACGGTAAATAAACTATAAAGGATGGAAAGAAACGGAAACAAATATGATTATCCGTTGTACAAAACAAAGCGCTCTTATTGTAATCTTTTCAGTGACAATCTTGAATGAGTTCGCGTGGACGAAAACCAAGACTAGAATTGTACTGTAGCCGAAAGACAAATATATGAAACAATAGATTTCTACCACAATGACCAAAGGCAAGTAAGCAGCTCATGTACATATAATATATATACTAATGAACCGGTAGCGATGAAATAAAACCTAGTGTCACTCTTAAACCGACGTAAGTTTTTAGCAACGCTAACGGATATATGTATATACAAACATGCACTTACATATGTATACATACATACATACATACATACACACACATATATATATATATATATATATATATATATATATATATATATATATACATACAGGCAAAGAGTGGCTGTGTGGTAAGTAGCTTGCTTACCAACCGCATGGTTCCGGGTTCAGTCCCACTGCGTGGCATCTTGGGTAAGTGTCTTCTACTATAGCCTCGGGCCGACCAAAGCCTAGTGAGTGGATTTGGTAGGCGGAAACTGAAAGAAGCCCGTCGTATATATGTTTATATATACATGTGTGTGTGTGTTTGTGTGTCTGTATTTGTCCCCCTAGTATTGCTGGTGTGTTTATATATATATATATATATATATATATATATATACATACATACTTGATCGTTGTTGTTCTCATCAACGGAAAAGACATCCTCCCTTTAGCCGATGTCTCGACCTCTTTGTCTCCTTGTGTGCCTCCTCGGTTGAAGCTACCTCACCGGACCGATTAATTTCAGCGGAACATGAACTCTTGTTTTTAGGAATCAGCAAACAAATTATTTACTGATGCGTGCTGATGATTGCCATACAAATAATAATTCAAGGGGTGCACACAGTACAGCGAAAATCACTTTCGAATCTGCTAAAACGTGTTGATAATAAAGAGACTCGTTACTGTTTGAATTCTCACTCTTCTGAATGCATTTCCATAAATTATTACCTGTTTGGCAATCATCGGCACGCATCAACAAATAATTAGTTTCCTATAAACAAATGCTTGAACTCTTATAAGATCCATCACTCTGGCAGGGTAGCTTCGAATGAGGAGACAACGAAGTCAAAACACTGTGGTGTCACGAAGTCTCCTTACGCAGGCGAATCGCGTTTGTTATGAACACACATTGCCTAATGATCGGGTTAACTAATGTGAACACCGGAAGCCAATTGTTCTTCACTAATTGAATAAGATTATTGAACCAGTGAATATGGGTTCGCTTTTAATGTTCATACAAGAGAAACAAGAGGAGAGCTTCATTAAAAGTCAGGGATGGTTACGTAATATTTTATATTTGATAAATACAGTTCCTATGAGATGACTTCATTCATACATACATACATACATACATACATATTTAGCTTTTTACTATAACTACTCTGCACTATGTTTAAATTATAAATTAAAGGCGCTGAAGTGATACCACATATTTTGCTTGTCTGTTCCCTGTTCTTAATATACCTGTATGTATGCATATGAGAGTATAATTAAGTAAAAGGCAATCATAGAAAAAGGAATTGTATATTTGTATAATTAATTTGTATATATTTGTATTTCAAAGATAAATGAGAGATGAAAATAAATAAATAAATAAATGTATACTGTAAATGCGTATTTATTCTTGATACTTTCCAGCAGATTCGAATGCAAATACGCTAATCTCTGTCGTGTAAGTCACAGGAGAACAGCTTGTTGTTTATGTGCTATGATCACATAGTCGGTGTACGCGATAGAGATTAGCATATTTGCGTTCGAACCTACCGGAACGTATTCAGAACAAATATGCATGACGTCGTTTCAGGTCTCGCTGCTCACAGTGCAATATCGATTTCGTAATTATATAGATGTATAATATAAATGAAATGAATGAATAAATAAGAAAAAAAAATAGCGAATACAGGTCAGTTATTAGTTGAACATAGAAAGAGAATAGTTAGGTATTCAGGCAGCTTGTTGAATGGACTTTGACAGACTGGGATATAAAAGACGTTATAATAGGATTTGCTTGAAAATTATATATATTCGACTAAAACCCTTCAAGGCGGTGACCTAGCATGGCCGCAGTCAAATGACTGAAACAAGTAAAAGAATAAAAGAATATATATATTTATATATATATTTTTATTCTTTAACTTGTTTCAGTGGCATATATATATATATATATATATATATATATATATATATATATATATATATATACCGTATTTTAACGTGTATAAGGAACCATTTTTTGCCAAAAATTAGGTTTAAAAAATATGGGAGTTTCTTATATATGGATAGTAGTATAATCTCTTACAAAACCTTTTTCCCAAATTTTAAGCACCCCCCCCCCCCCACCAAATTAAGCGGTTCCTTATACACGAGGGTTCCTTATACATGTTAAAATACGGTACATACATACATATCATACATACATACATACATACACACACACATACATATATCTATATACACACACACAATCGCACATTTTTCTTTATTCTTTATGATTTTCTTTTAATTTTCTTTTTGTTTTTTCTTTCCTTTTTACCCCTCCCCCTTCACCTCTGATTTTTCTTTTATCTACCTCTCTGCTACCTCGTATTCTTAAATTTATGTTTTGATCTAAATAAACAATTTCTTCGGACTGTACCAGAAACAAAACAATTTCGTTTTAATACATTCTACAGTACGTGTAATATCCTACGCGGGCACCTTTGTCTTTTAATGAAACTTTCCTCTCGTTTCTCTTATATAAACACCAGAAGCGAGTCACTTTCACTGGTTAAATAAGCTGTCTTGGCGAATTTTGAAATCCCTTGTCAACATAAGCTTTATTATAAATTTTACTCTAATTTTAGCCTAGAATCCATTTCCATCGGTAACATTCAGCTGTATTCTTCAACTCGCTTTAAAATAAGGACCTCGATCTAATATACACGCATACACACTCACGCATGCACGCAGGCACTCTCTCATACACTCACGTACTCTCTCACACATTCACACAATCTCTCACTCACTCACGTACTCTCTCTCACACACACACGTTTAAACTATCTATCTATCTATCTATCTATCTATCTATCTATCTATCTATCTATCTATCTATCTATCTATCTATCTATCTATCTATCTATCTAAGTGTATCTGCTTATCTGTATATACATCTACCTATCTACATATACATGTGTATTTCCCCATCTTTCTCTCTCTCTCTCTTTCTTACACACTCACACATACACTCTCTATCCCCCTCACCCTGTCCCTCTCTCTATATATGAGCATGTGTATATATATATATATATATGTGTGTGTGTGTATGTGTATGCACATATACATGTATGTATGTATGTATGTATGCATGCATGCATGCATGTATGTATGTATGAATAAATAAATAAATAAATAAATAAATAGATACATTTATATCGAACCACGCATGATCTCATCAAAAACTATCTGTTACGTGGCTAAACGGGCAACTGTTTTTATTTCAATAGCAACTAATGAAGCGACTAGTCAACGAGTCAACGAAACATCTAGATGTCCCGCGAGATAATTTGTGGTATATATTCCTATTTTCTTTATGTGGTATATTTGGTATCAATTATTCTCGTTTGTTTAATTTATACAGTCATAAAGTCATAGCACGAGCTACATGTTGAGTGATTGTGCACTCTCAGTAATAGAAAAAAATCTCTTAGATGAACTAAAATTGTACTGCTTAGTTTCATATATATATATATATATATATATATATATATATATATATATATATATATATATATATATATATATATATATATATATATATATATATATATCTATATATATATATATATATACATACATATGCATATAAGTATATATACATATGTAATACACACACACACACATATACATATATATATTGGATAATCTCGTCGTGAACGTCAAATGACTGTTCAGTAAAATAAAGCGGTAATCATGTTCTATGGACACGAACGTATCTCTTGAAGCCTGCTGGTACCTTACAAGCCTCTTGGCAAATAGAACAAGCTGGGGACTCAGTTTTCTCGAGTACGTGTGGATCATTTACTATGTGTTTTCTTGAGTGGACGGCAAGGCCTGCTTTGCTTCGTGCCACAAAACTACAATGACAAGTAAGGTTTCCGTCTAGAGGAAGCAGCGTTTTGCCTGTGTGCCTTCATGCTTGCACGGATTTGGTTCCGATGTTGGAGTTGACTTTTCTCAAATCTTTGAACTGAAGAGAAGCAGAACTGGCTCCAGGTCCTGCGTTCTGATGCTTTATTTTCCCAGGAAGAAAATGGAATGTTGCATTGCTTCAGATTGTCTTTTAGTTTGTCTTTGAAGTCCAAGAGTGGCCTTCCAACTGACCTTCCTGTTGGGAATTGGTCAAAGAGAAGTTGCATCGGAATTCTGAGTCACTCATACGTGAAGGATGACCTGAGTACGTTCATATGTGTGTATGTAATATATATGTGTATATATATATATATATGTGTGTGTGTGTGTGTGTGTGTGTGTGTGTGTGAATATGAATGTTTACATGCATATATCATTATATACAAGGTGATTGCTCCATGTTCGCAGACGAATGCTGTCTCTTTGTCTATTGTTTGGGTACGCAGTGCTCAGTCTCAAGAATCTCCGTCGGTATTGGTCCCTGTCACGAGAAGACACAACTATGTTAGGATAAGACTCCTGCTGCTTATGTGCAAATTTGTAACTGTGCACTTCCAACACGTCTGATCTGCATACATTGCTTTTTTCCCAATCTTCACAGGACCTTCAGTAGATGGAATGACAAATGAGGTCACCATGAGGAGATATCTGTACATCACAGGATTATAGTGATAAACGTTTGTACAACACGAGCGGTGGGGACTGGGTCTAAAAATATTGGTTGCCAGGAGACTAAGGAGCCCACCCACAACTAGAATGCTATCATTTAATTTTTTTGTTAAAAGTATTCTTTTCAACTGTCTGTAAACATAGCCAGGCTGAAATTAATGCATTCTTCCAGGAGTGAATAAAAAGTTCTCAAACTTGAGGGGATGGGCTCCTTAGATATTAACATGGGGCCCCATATATGGATTCTAATGGCGCAGGGGCCACTTGCCATCGGGCAAGTTGGCAACCTGGCCAGTCCACCACTGAACACAAATACCGCTGTCTGAGCTCCACGATTAGTACCTGGTGACAGATCGAAGCGAGACGTCCAGTAATCACGTGACATCACATGCATACAAGCAAACATATACGCACGCACACATACATGCATACACAAATACACCTATACACATATATACAACCTAGTAAACATCAAGAAGATTGAATTTATACATATTAAAATTAATATAGATATTACATTTTCTCATACTTAAGATGTTGTTACACATTTCTGTGTATGTATACGTATATATATGTATATATGTATATTCATATATTTATGGATAATCTAAGGAAAGAAAAAAGAAAAAGGGAAAAATTAGGAAAACAGTCTTATGATTATTCAAGAAGAAAGTTTATTACTTCTCTAAGAACATTAATGACATAAGTGAAGTGAAATTATTAAACTGAAGAACTGAAATTGGATAACTGACAGAAAGCCGCCCCTTGCTCTGAATTACACTCTGCTATAGTTTCGGTGTATTGGTAAACGATAGTTCAGTTTGGTAATTGTATACTGTACTTGTACACACCTAGAATAATGATTTTTCTTTGTATAAGACGACAAAATTACGGGGAAAGGGTACACTGAATTGAATCGATCCCAATACATTTTTACTATTTCACTGATATTTGAGGATGAGTGTCAACGTCGGTTTCGACAGGATTTCAAATGAGAAACGTAACGGAAACTTATCTCTGGTGCTTTTAAGTTTCTGCTTCCCACACAAAAACATACATTAAAAAAAAAATGAATTATAAACGTATCAATGAGAGAGCCTTATCATGATAAATCAACTTGCTAGGAATGACAACCAAATGTCCATTAAATTACACTCAATTGCCTTAAGTAAATGTCTTATTGGGCATTATGACCACTGATGTAAAAAAAAAAAAAAAGACAGAAAACCTGTCATCATAGGTTTGCTGGATTAGAGCTAGCCTGAGTTTAACAGGAAAAATCGGATTATTTAGTTCCTAATGATAGACAGGATTGTCATTACTGGAACGCAATGTTTCTCTTTATAAAACATAACATTGTATATAAATATGGTTCGAAAAGTACTCAGGGAAGATAAAGCTTGCGAAAATTCCAATCATTCTTCAATATAGGCCTATACTCACTTTCAGTTCCAATCTATAGGCAAAAATTAAATTCTCCACTTTCCCCCTCCTTTCATATAAGTCAATGTAGAATGGTAACTCTCCACACTTCTCTTTCCGCTTCAAATGATACAAAACTTCAGATTTCTTGGAACGAGAAGACCTCCAGTCAGCTAGACAAGAAGAAAACTACTTGTGATGTGGCTCCGAAGGACGTCAAATGGAGAGATATTAACAATATATCTAAGACTGAAGCAACTAAGTCATGTTCGAACCGAATCTGTAGCGTAGACGTTTCTGTATCAATCAATTGCTGCTTGATTTTATCTCTAGTATTTCGCCGTCCACTTATCTCCTGTACATTAGGTGCATTTATAAGGATTTCTCATTCCTTATTTCTTCAACTAAGAGTCGTAGCAAATCAGTTTAGGTAGCTATAGAGAAAATAGAGCTATAGAGACTGCACACATTTTGATATGGGAAATCCCATATCGTAGACTCCTTATTCCATCAAGATTCTGCCATCCTGTTTCGTCAATTGTATATCGTGCATTCACAGGTTAGCACGAATAATTCAAATAACATCTATGAAGCCAAAAAAAAAAAAAAAAAATGGCCAAGTGTCATTATATTTCCTTTAGTACATCACCAGTGATAACTTTCCTATAAACCTCTTCTAGCTTAATCATTAACTTCCTATCGCATCTAATATTTTGTACTGCTACACTAATTGTTTCCCGTATAGTTTCTGCTTTTAATGCCATCTATTATTAATTTTTTAATATCCTTCGTCTATTCCTTAATTATCCTATTATTCTAGACAAGGAATTGTTTCCGTGTTGAAATGTTGCGTTCAGTTTTCAGTAATCAAATTTCTACCTATCAGTTTTAAGTTGATCATCCGGCATCCGCCTTACAGACATATATGGTCTATGTAGCGTCAAGTTAGGTGCCGTGGCAGCGCATTGCTGCAGTTACCATTTGTCAGTATATTCTCGGGTCCTACCGGATGATCTGAGCAGGGTCCCAGCCAGTCCTCATTTCTGCGAATACCTCCTCAACTGTCGTAACCATGTGGTCGACTAACACCAGCCGTCAACCCAGCCGGTTCCCCAGTGAAGAGAACACGGTAAGCAGGGTCTAACTCGGAAATTCAAGCAACATGACCAAACAGTCTGAACTAGTGCTCCCGAATCTGCTAAGTGAAAATAGGACTACATCCAAACTATCCATATTCGCTAGCTTAGAAGGACAAGACAATAAGAGATGCCTGGTTGAAACATCTCGTAATTTAATCTCATCCGCCTATATTTGAATAATGCCAGTGTTTTAATATTCAAGGCTATACTAGTTAGTGAAGATGATTGACATCTCTTATTCGCAATATCTCTACTAGGCGGACTGACTACAGTTAAAGATCAAGTATTTATAACTCAGGAACGAAGTAGAATCTTATTCAAATACCTTGTCTATGGCAATTTGCTAGTGTCATGAAAGATAATATAACAGCAAGAAAAGGAAGCAAGCTGGGAGAATCGTTAGCACACCGGACAAAATGCTTAGCAGTATTTCTTCCGGCTTTACGCTCTATGTTCAAGTGCTATGCCTTTCATCCTTCTGGTGTTGGTAAAATAAATGCCAGTTGACCGCTTGGATCGATGTAATCGATAAGTACCTCCCCACCAGGCCTTGCACCTATAGCAGAGAGTAATATATATTAAAAAAAACTGAATATTGATTTCTAGTATTGGCACAAGAGCTCAATTTTAAGAGAAGGACATAGTTATAACGACTGCTGCATTTATAATTTTACTGACCGCAGAAAAATGAAAAACAAAGCTTCCCTTAACTGGGTTCGAAATAAAAATGTAGAGATGATATAACTAAATACTATCACAGATTCTGTCCGATTGCAGTATAACGTTTTGTTAATTCACCGACCTTGTAATATGCTGAATATTATCAATTAACTAGTATATATCTTGTGACAGAAACACTGTGCATATCTACAAAGCGAATTACAATTGTATGCATGTAAATAATTACCATTACAATAAGTTAGGCAAGGATGATATCGTGAAACGAATTACAAACAGTGTGATATCCCTTTACACAAAAAGGAACAATTTTTACATTTCAAGACTACATTATGTAATATTTTTATAGATTAAATATATAACTAAGACTGACAATATCAGTTAAATGGGGATCTTGTGAAAGTTGTAGGTAATATCAATTCTGCTTTCCCATAAAGTAACATTGTGGAATAAGATATGCATGTAAGAATAACAATAAGGAGGTGCGGGGAAGTAAGGTTTGATACTAAATGTATTTTCAACCATACAAATAATATTGAAACGCAACGTCTGAACAAATAGAAAAAAAATGAAGTAGCTGGTTTAACGTTTGAAATAAAGAATATAAATTCATGTGAATGCATATTATTATATGAGAGAGAGAGAGAGAGAGAGAGAGAGAGAGAGAGAGAGAGAGAGAGAGATAGATAGAGAGAGAGAGAGAGAGAGAGAGAGAGAGAGAGAGAGAGAGAGGTGTCATCACAGCCTGTTCCATCTGAATTGGCGTCATACCATTCTACGGTGAATATAATTTACATAGCTAAGATAACATTCATGTGATGTATTTTTATTTTGAAAAAAAAAAAAAATACTCCGAAAAGTATGATAGATCCGGTGTTATGAAATTAATTGAATCTATTACTAATTATTATAGCAATAATTTTGAATAGTATACACTGCTAAATTCAAAGTTTAAAGGAAAAAAATTAAAATATGTACAGTATACTCTGTTTTACTTGAATCTTTTTTGTTTGGCTCATACTTTTCAATTCTTTTAATTTTGTTCCAATTGATTTCAAATTTGGTGTATTGATGTAGTATTGTATGCTAATTATGGAAATGAAATTCATTTTTGCCATAAATTATTGAATAAAAAGTTAATAGCTTTTAAACTTTGCAAATGTTGGGAAATTTTAGCCAATCGAAAGCCAGATATATCGGTGCCTTTTTTCATAGTAACAAGACATGGTATAGCCTTGTTGAGATAGACGAAATAGTCTTCTCGAGACGTAAATACAACCAAAAAAGGGTGTTACCTGAGCAATAGTTTTTTGAAGGAGTGTGTTACAAGATCAGGCATGTTTTTCCTCATACGGTACTATGCCGGAATTGCGACATACTGGACGAATGTATACGTCAGTCGATTCTTCCGGGAACCACAAAACAACTTGTAGAGGGCCTACTCTCACATTCCTGAAATTGACGATTATAATTTTCAACAAAGAATAGTGAATTACAGTGTTGAGTCCATTAAGTCGAAAAATGGTATCTCTACGCTACAAGTGGAAAGCACATTGGCCTCTGTAAAGCGAAGTAATAAACGGCGCTGTGGCACACACCATTCTCAAGTTGACTCGTATATTTGCGAATTTATGTGGCGCAAGTAAAAAGAATATTGTAGTTTGTTTGACAAACACCCAGAGTGCACCGTAAGCTTTCGTTTTTGAATTTTCGTCACGAAATATGTATTGTTACATGGACTGAACTATTTTTTTCGTAATTTAACGTTCAGTTTTTTTTTGTAACTTTTTGCACCCCCCCCCCCCCCAAAAAAAAACAAAAGAACAAAATCATTGAAGATTTCTCCCCTTCTCTATTGTTTACATGCCTCGCAAACAAATAATAACTCATTAAACTTACGTCGTTGATCGTTTTGTCGCCGTAGTGTCATCGCGCACAAAATGCCAGCTTCCAAATTCTGTTTCCTGATTGGGTAAAAATAATCAAAATTTAAACCTCTGTAAAATCTTTCCAAAATAATCATCGCTTTTTCAGAAAAGTTCACCCGACGACCTTCTGATTCTGCAATATGAGGTGCGTTCAAAAATTATCCGACTTTATTTTTTCCCGTCAAAATTAGTACGACGTGGGAAAAATCCTTTGGGTAGAAGGTGACGCCATCCATCCTGTGCATGCATGAACATTTTTGCGACATATGATCTCGTATGTTTACCACAAAGATACAAAACATAACACTTCTGAAGTAAAATATTAGAAGGGAGAGAAATTTCTATTCTTATAGACTTAATGGATTTGTAAGCTAAGTAGCTTTTTTGTTTTGTATTTTCACAGAAAACCATCATTCGATCTGGAGTATTTTTTTCATTCATGCTGTTACCCTAAGTGTCACATTTCACTTCACGCTTTAAAAGTCTGTTTCGTTGAAATCACTGAATAACTTTATAGTAGTGATCCCACAATTGTCTGGAAGGTATTGCATGTCATACTCGACTGATGGTCATGGATAAATTTTTCGAGCTCTTGGGTGTTGCAACCTGAAAATTCATCACCCAGGATATTCTCACCTGAAGAATCATCTCTCTTTCGAAGAGATGGTGATTCTTCAGGTGAATGCAGCAAGCATTGGGAAAATCAAATATCAAAAAGACTGACGAAGGAGTCCTACGGAATAATTCGACATTCTGCAAATAACCAAAAATCACGCCATACTGTCTGAAAAAAATATTTTAAGGAAACATTGGATAATGTGCTCCTAGATACACTATGCCTGCAATAAAGACAGAATGTCACGGCTCGAGTACCTTTGATCAGAAGCCTGATATTTCAGGGCTGACTTGTGTGAAAAAAAATCAACATTTTATATAAAATTCCTATTTATTCGAATCAAACATACTTCATAGAAACTTATAGAAATTCGAAGGAAAACTGAAATCACTAGAGTTCAGTGGCAGTTCGCGTGCACTTATCAACTTGAGTTTTAGCCGAAAATAATTTGCAGAGGAAAAAAGTATGCTTGCACTTACAAAATGCTATGCTTGAAATATATTCCATGGAAGTTTTTTTTTTTTTGACCAAGTAAATTATGACTGCACACGCAAGAATATCTTATAGAGTATTTCCTCGAATGTGAATAAGGCAACCGAACTGCTCTGGCTGTGAGAAACTTCTAAAGAGAATTGAAATCTTCACACCTCATTTGGTGTTCCTTAGCTTTTGTTTACTTGAGTTTTCACTCAAAGACAATCTTAACAGCAAGACCAAGTATATTTAAAGGGACAAAATATGATGTGGTATAATGTAATACATAGTGTCCTATTATCTGCAAATATTTTCACACACACTCTGTACATATCCTGTCTTGTGTTGAAGAAGCAAAAGTAAAGCACTACATTCAGAGAGCAGAGCACGCAACTCCGTTTCCTTTTCGCAGTTGTATCCTTTTCACAGTCGCCATTATTTTTCAGGAAAAAGACATGAATATATTCCGTTTCCCCATTATAAATTTGAGGAAGCATATTTGTAAAGTGTCTCTATTTCATCAAATGCTGCAACATCACTGAAATATAGAAATTTCTTCTAACATGCAATGAGTATTATATTACTATCTTGCTTTTAACACTATCAATATATAAATCCATATCTATCTATCTATCTATCTATCTATCTATCTATCTATCTATCTATCTATCTATCTATCTATCTATCTATTCACACGCACATACACACACTTACATACACAGACACACATATGACAACTAGATATAAACAAAAACAAGCGGGTAAAATAATTTTAACAGTAACAAGTGTGTTCTAACATTTCTTATTTATGTTTTTACTAAAGATTTTTTTTTAAAGTAAAGCGATAAAAAATTTGATTACTTTCAGTAATGAACATTTGATAAGCTGAATCTATTGCTAAAGAAAATTAATATTAAAGCTTTCAAAATATCATTAAAAATACTGATTTCTTACATAGGCATAAAATCACGAGTTTAGGAAATTTTTAGACGATTACATCGACCACAGTAATTGATTTTTATCGATTCAGGAGGCTGAAAAGTAAAGATAACATCGGTGGGATTTGAACAATGGATGTAAAGAGACGTAACTAAATACTACAATGCATTCGTTTCGATTCTCTTCCGATTCTGCCAATCCCCTACTGGAAATAAATAAATACTAATCTTTGACATAAAGACAAGATTCAAGGTTACAATGTTTAGGGGTGTGAAACGTTCGATTAAATTTTATCCCCCATACATTACTGGTACATTTTTCATCGACCCTTTAGAAACGAATGGCAAAGTAATACTCGGCCGAATTCCAACTCAAAACGTAAGGGGTACAATTAAATAATTCAAGGGAAGGTATTTGCTTCATCGCTGAACCATTTCTGCCCAATTCACTGCTGTCACTGATGAAAACTATTTACAGCAATCTCCTTTTACTAAGATTATTGGTTTGAAAAAGAAAACCAAACCAAACAAAACAAAAAACAAAAACAAAACAAAGCGAAAAGCAAAAAACCCAAAATCAAAATGCAAAACAACCAAATATAAAAGATAAAGCTCTAATGAACTTAGGGCAGTTACATAACCATAATACATAATGAATTACTGCTTGAAGTGAAATTTAATTGAGTTGTTTCAGACAACTTTCAATACAATTAAAAAATCATTGAGAGAAAAAGACGCAGATTATAAGAGTGATAAAATGTTGTCAATAAGGATGGTAGATAAGCAGAATAGGTAGATAGAACTTCAGATAAATTGGTGATGATGGTGGATGATAGAAACCGTTGAACTTCCGATAAACTAGTGGTGATGTATGGCAAAGTTAGTTGGATGTTGCACATAACGCCTCACGGTAATTAGTTACACTCGTTTACAATCTGAGTTTGCGGCGAATCGGTAGTGTTTGTAGAGTATTGTAGAGAATGCCTCAGCATGTTCGTTCTGGATTTCTTTTCTTTGAGTTCAATCCACACTGAGGTCAGCTTTATCTTTCATCCTTTCGGGGTTGATAAAATAACATTCCAAATATGATGTCAATTCTTCTTTTTGCCTTATTTTCTTTTAGAAATCTTTTTTCTCTGAAAGAAATCAGCGGTGGTCAGATCTCGTAAGAAGTCTCCACCAGGTTTAAACATATTCAGAACACATTGTATGTTACTAAGGCGCCCACATCACACCATTAGGAGTAGAGGACACAAAGACAAAGCAAGTCTGAGTATACACATCGCAGTAGATTTAACCGACTAATTTGCTTT
The DNA here is from genome assembly GCF_046866305.1 of Octopus bimaculoides. Classification (NCBI taxonomy): domain Eukaryota; kingdom Metazoa; phylum Mollusca; class Cephalopoda; order Octopoda; family Octopodidae; genus Octopus; species Octopus bimaculoides. The sequence continues at coordinate 109,821,965 of NC_142932.1, read as the reverse complement.
ACTAGAAGCGTAGCATTCTGTCTCGGTTAGAAATCATTATTACTTATATTGTGGAGTGAAGGATGGCAGAATGGGCAAAGGGTTGGACACAACACTTTGTAACATTTAAATAATTCATTTTAGGTTCTGAGATTAGATGCTACTCTGGTAGATTACCTTCCATTCTTTCTGTGTGATAAAAATATTTCTAATCTAGTACAGTTTTAACGTCAATACACTGCCTTTCAAATTTGAAATATTGTGCTTATATTAGAAACATGGAATGGTAGACGGTTGGGTTACCAGACAAAATTTCTTGTGGTATTTACTTGTTCCTGTATGTTCTCAGTTAATATCGCACATGGTCGACATTGGCTTTCGTCCTTTCAGAGTGGATCAAATAAGTAGTCGCTGAGTATCGCCTTGCTTAAATCGATTACATCCTAACCTTTTCCGAGTTTATAACATTGAGGCGATGTATATAATCAGTAATAGTTATTGATATTTTTTGCTTTCTATGTCTGGAGGTAGGAACAGTACCAAAGACATTTACAGGCACTCCAGGATCAATGAGCCTGAGGCTGTTAATACCCCGCTGAAATTGTTACAAACCAACACCTGCTGCGAAAACATGAGATGATTCCAGAAGGTAAATATACTGAGGAGAAAGGACTGGATCTAATGGCTGTTGTGGGATTGGGGAAAATGGACGAAATAAGGATGCCTGAGGGGAAGAGGTACAAAACCAGCCAAGTTTGGGGAACAGAGGCCATTATATATACACCTTTATGCATTTCCCTTGAAGATAGCTGCATAGAGTTCAAGACGGCAAGCAATTGGAACATCGCAGCTACAAGAAGACAGTGAAATGAAATTTCAAGCTAACATGTTTAAGTTAAATGGCAAAGAAAAAATAATTTGGTTTTCGTAGTGGGAATTCCTTCGATAGATAATTTTAAAAGTGAATTTTAACGTTAGTTACATAGTTTGCAGAAAATCAAGTATGGCTGCATCTTGTGTAACTTCTATTAGAGGTAGTTATTTAGTGAAAGAAAATGATAAGAGTGGTAGTGGGAGGCCACCTAGGTGGGTTCTCCTTGCACCGGTGAGGAAACCGATATTACTGATAGCACCGCTAAAAATAGGAGCACTCATATCATGAATGACAGCGACGCATCTACAATAGCAGAAGTGATTGCAGCAGTAACATCAGCAGTAATAAGAGCATCAACAACGACTGCAACAGTAACAACAACAAGACCACTAAAGTTACTAATACTGCTTCTGATAATAGAAGCCGCAATAGTGATAGAGGTTAAGGCTGTAGCAGATATTATTGTGATACTGTCAGATGAATTAGCCGTAGTCGCAGCAGTTGTGGAAGCAAACACGACAATAACAACATCAGCAAGATCAGATATAAAACCTCGAATCAAGTAACTAAGCAAAAAAATTACAGAAATGATAAACATTCGTGTGCAATTATAAACCACAAGCAGCAAACTGTATTTCAAAATAATTAGCAGCATCAACAACTCTAACAATGCCCACATCACATCAACTATCGCAGGAATAACTTCGAGTAATTCATCCAATTTTTTTTCGACAGAGTGGAAACTCACTTTTCTAAATCAGTCATCAAATTCCACAAACTGTAATATTTATACCTTTTCTCCCTAAATTAGAGATTATCAACTCTATTTTTCGCTTATGACACCCTTTTGAATCCAAATGACCTCTGAAGTACCCTTTGCAGGTGTTATTGTCTTTTATCTTTTATCTTTCACTTGTTTCAGGCATTGAACTGCAGCTATGCTGAGGCACTGCTTTGAAGGATTTTAGTCAAACAGATCGACCCCTGTACATAATTTTTTTTCTAAAGTCTGGTACATATTTTATCATTCTTTTACCGAATCACTGAGTAACAGAGACGTAAACAAACTAACATTGGTTATCAAGCGGTGGTGGAGGTGACAAAACACAGGCAGAAAGACACGCGCAAACGCACACATGTATGTACATACAACGGGACCCCACAGTTTCCGTTTGTCAAATTGACTCCCAAGGCACTGGTCACTCGAAGATATAGTAAAAGATACTTGCCCCAAATTGTGGCGCAGTAGGACTTAAGCAGAAGCCACATGGTTACAAAGCGAGCTTCTTAACAACACAGCCTTTCTTGCATCTACAGAGCTATGCCAATGTTCGTTAATCGCATCTGTATCACATGGAAACAAATTTAATAGAGTAGCTTACACAGATGACTATTTTTATGCAGATAAAATTGTGTATTGGCAAAGTTCAATTACGACAGAAAGCGATAAGCACTATCTCAAATTTATATGTACTTTAGTTACTAAACAAAATTCCCAGATACATAAAATATTTACTAACAAAATATGTTTGATACTTTATTCAGTGTTTTGAGGCTGTTGCAAACTTTCACGATTTTCAATATTTGGCTGCAATGTTGCAGACGTATCATAAAAAAAAGCGAGTCAAAAGTTTTGCAATATTGCATGCGTGCTAGTTTACGGCGTGTATAACATGTGTCCAAAGTAGTTCAATCCGTGGATGGTATCCGCTGAGGTTGTTAGGATAACAGTAGTTGGTGCGCTGACACGCTTTGCATTGCTTCATTCCATATGTAATATAAAAGCCGCAAAGATGAACGTACAGCTTACGCTTTACGAGTTCGAACTGGGCCATAACACCGCAAAAGCAACTAAAACATTTGTTGTGCGAAAGGTGCAAATGATTACAGTACAGTAATCAAATGCTTCAAGAAATGTCACTCGGTTTGTAAGAACCTCAACGATCAGATAAGGTCAGGTAGGACTAGAACCGTGGATTCCGAGACCGTGCTCCAAGTTATAGAGGCAAATCTGGCGAGTAGCTCGAACGACCCGGAATAAGCGCCAGGAACTTGAAAGAAAGGAACTGATGTCACACCCAGCTATGGTCTAAATTTAGTTCCCTCGAATTGTTACTTGTTCCGATCAATGGCTCACTTTCTGTGCTCGAAACGCTTCATCAGCCAAGAAGAAGTGAAAACTTCAGTGAAGGAGCGCTTCTCCTCGAAGGACAAGAACTGGTATAAGCATGGGATAAAAAAAAAAAAAAACTGGCAGAAAGGTGGCTTCAGATGGTGAGACACAATGGCTTTTGCTTTGAATGCCAGGTTGCCTTTTTTGTAATTTGACGAATAAAACAAATATTGCAAAACTTTTAATTCAATCTTGTAGTAGGTACGTTACTCGGCTGAAGCGAGATTCCACAAGATAATACATACAAAAAGCAAGAGAAGTGGAAAGCTTTTGGAATTTAACTACTTTTTCATTAACTATGTTCACCATGTCTAAATAAAGCTAGAGCAGTTTCAATATTCAGTAACTCTTAATGAAGCTTTCTAGTAATTTAATGTCAACACCAGCTGCATTTAACGGGAATGGATCTACTTTCCCAAATTTGGAATTCTTATCTCTAGCAATTCGTTGGACTGAACTCTCATATCATTATACAAATGTTTTAAATACTCAACGTACACAGAAAGATTATCGTTTCGTAGTTCAGTGTCAATGGTAGCTAAAGGTGGAAACTGTACCAAGTCGTGACGTCCTATATTAACACTGAATAGTTGGAGCTTTTATTGAAAAACAACAATAACCTCTTTCCAAGATATAAAATTACAGTTTTCTCCTTGTAATTGTTTGTTCAGACAAAATTAAGCTTTTCAATTATATCTGAGAGCTAAAATATACCACGACTGGTAGCACCAACAGTTTACCAGGCTGCTTACTCTTCAGATACGACACTTTGCTGTCGCAAAGAGCCATGAAGCGACTAAGATTGTTAGTTTTTGATAGCATCAGTAGGCGTTTAAATGTTTCAACATTTTTGTTACAAACTTCCCGAGGAAAAGACGAACCTTGAAGTATATTTGATTTGATAAGTTTGACAGCTTTTTCATAATGACAAAGACATCAATCAGGTACCCATTCTATTGTTTTGAAATTACATGTTGACAGAAAGCTACGTAGTGTATGCAAAAAAAAAAACACCCCCAACAACCATAGGTACACCAATTTTAGTACTCTTTACTCTTTTACTTTTTTACTTGTTTCAGTCATTTGACTGCGGCCATGCTGGAGCATCGCCTTTAGTCGAGCAAATCGACCCCAGGACTTATTCTTTGTAAGCCTAGTACTTATTCTATCGGTCTCTTTTGCCGAGCCGTTAAGTTACAGGGACGTAAACACACCAGCATCAGTTGTCAAGTGATGTTGGGAGGACAGACACAGACACACAAACATATACACACAAACATATATATATATATATATATATATATATATATATATATATATACGACGGGCTTCTTTCAGTTTCCGTCTACCAAATCCACTCACAAGGCTTTGGTCGGCCCGAGGCTATAGTAGAAGACACTTGCCCAAGGTGCCATGCAGTTGGACGGAACCCGGAACCATGTGGTTAGTAATCAAGCTACATACCACACAGCCGCTCCTGCGCCTATGTAGGTAATATATTTCTTATATCCCACCTTTCATTGAGGCAGCACCATCAGTCTCAAAAAGTATTTATACGCTGTTGTGGAATATCATTTTCCTGGAGAAAAGAAAAAAAAAAGAGAAGGCTCAACTTCTTTAAAGAAATTGTTTCAGCTTTGTGACGTTAGCAGGCTTTCGGGCAAAAATTATTTACTCTTTGAGATAACTATCATTCAAAGACGTAACATATCCATCAGAACTGCTTCATTATCCATTAAAATGGATTCTTCGATCTGCAGAGCAAACTGCTTCACCTGCAAATTTACAAACTAGTTGTTTTCCCTACATTGTTAGCCATTTTATCAATGTTCTTTGATTCTGATGACTTGCCTGAAAATCAGTAATTTCATGTATACTCTGCTTTACGACAGTTGAAAGCACAATAGACATTACAGGTATATACACACATAAATCGGCTTTATATACCGAAATATAAAGCTTAAAACTAAATTACAACTATTACTTTTATACTAATGCGTTCTACAATTTACATCACAAATTTATTTTTTAAAGTCACCTCGCTCGTTTACAGAAAACATAACTGTATAACAAATGTGTATTTAAAATGTTTGTAGGGCACCATCTTCCCTTTCATGAAAACATACCTGTGAAACACCTGAAACAAATGCTTCTGATAGTAAATCAATAGTGCATCGTGTAAACATAATTTGAAAAATCCACAAGCAACCATACTAATTTTATATGTTATTATCAATAGCCTCAGACAATTTCTACCACACAACTTTCTTCACTCTACATCTATTAAAAAAAAATCAAATATCTTCAGATATTCTTGGAGCCTTTTAAATTGATCTATTTTCAAATTGATTTCTTATCGTAATGTATTATGAGTTCTTACCACTTGTTTATATTGCTCATTGTATTCTTTAACCACCCTAAAATTCCTAGTAAAGGTGCCGAACATACAAATACTCCTTTTAAATGTAGTTAGTACATTCGACATGTATATACAAGGATACTCACATAATTAAATACTTCTGTAATCAACAGGCATTTTTAATCCATTGTAAATTCATAGTGCTGGTGGTTACTGACCATTAATTATAAATTTCAAACTTATATAATTCCATTCACAAAACCATATCCCTTAGTATTTATTTATATACTACTAAAACTGTCTGGTTACTTGCTTGTCTCATTTAACAAAGGCAAACCGGCGCATAATGGGAAATTATAATGAATTAAGGTTCCCCTGAAATGTGAATACAGATGGAATAAAGCAAATTTCGTGTAAATCGGACCACTGGTTCTTGAGGAGCTTTCGAGGGTAATCATTTAGAAATATTTTTAAGTGAATGTGATCTCAAAAATTTAAGTTGTTTGTACAGTAAGTATTTATATTTTAGCTTTCTTTAAACAGACAATATTTTAGTTTTTTTAAAAATTATTTTTAAGTGAATACCATTTCAAAAATTCTTTTTGGCATATTTAAAAAAATATTTTTAAGTGAAAATGACTTGAAAATATTTTGTAACTTCGGAGTAAAATAATATTTTTCCTCGGTTTTTTTCGTGTGCATTCAACGTATCTCACCTCCAAAGATTTGGGTGCTATTTCTTGCACGCCTTACTACCACGTAACAGCTATTTGCGATAAAGGACCTGAAATAGCTTTTACGTGGTAGCAGAGTGTGCAAGAAACAGCAGCCAAATCTTTCCATTTTTGGGAGAAAGGAGCCGTTTATGTGAAATTTCGATGTCACATTCGTTGAAAGCATGCGAAATAACCTGGAAAAGAAGAAAAAACCCGTGGGAAACTTCGGGATCCCCACCACCCCTCCACCCTTTCTTTTCCGGGAAAAAGTGGCTTTAGAGGTGAGATACGTTGAATGCACTCGAAAAAAATCTGTGGAAAAAATTATTTCACACCGAAGAACGTAATATTTACCCAAGATCAGGATAGATATACGAATAGAAGGATCGATGAGACTGATAAAGCAAGGGCTGAACATCTGGCGGAACAGAGGGAAAGAGACAGAAGCAGGAGAGATCAGGAATCAGACGTTCGGAGAGCTGAGCGTCTGGCGAAGCAGAGGGCGAGAGACAAAAGCAGGAGACATCACGAATCGGATGTTCATGTGAATACAAACGGATAAAACAAGTTTCGCGTAAATCAGACCACGGGTTACCGAGGTACGCGTTCTTTTCGGGTACCTTTTTAAATAGCCAAACCGGCATATAATGGGAAAATGCTTAGAAAGTAAGGTACCATTGAAATGTGAATACAAACGGAATAACAGAAGTTTCGCGTAAATCGGACCACGGATTCCCGAGATACACGGTTTTTTCGGGTACCTCGAACTATTGGTGACCCAGCGGGTCACGGATAGTCTAGTAAGGTAGTCTAGTAACTACTACTATCCAACTGCATAACTTTAATTCTCATTCTACGTAGATATCAATTTGAATTTATAACACAGTTACGTTTCATCCTCTTGTATTTTAATAGAGGGAGCTGTCGTCTGTCTATCTTTCAGATGTAAGAGGCTTGTTTAATTCTCTTACATGCTTATCGCGCAATCATTTTGAATTTCTTCACTATTTATACATGTTTTATTTCTTATATACGCTGTCATCACCTTAAATGAGGAGCTGTCATAAGCAATGTAAAGTAAACTTTTCTATTATTTCCAACATTAATATACTAAACTCATACATTTAACAATCTTGAAACAAAACAATCTAAACGCTTGTTTGGAAACTTTTAATATGTTAACGACAAACGAATTCACATTTAGTATATATATATATATATTTACAACTTTTATAAACATGTGTTACATCCCTTAAACTCAACATGCTTTTTCGTTGATAAAGTTTTGAAATCTTTTCGGTAGTTTATTTTTGATTTGATGGCGAGTTTGTTATTTAACCAAAACAAAACCTTTCTATCACAACATGCTTACAATGTATAAATTATTTCCTATTCCTAGTAATCTTTCTTACTTTACAGATTGTATATTATCTCCTTTATACAATTTTATTTTTCGTATTTATACTTATTAGTAGCCGACATACTTATCTTTTATCTTTTCATTATCTACAGCTATTTTAATTATAACTACAACTTCAGTTTCCTATATTTCTTTTTACCTTACTGCAAATCTCACTTATAGCTTCTGCAATCTTGAAATATAACATAATAAATACTTTCTTTTGTGTGTATTTATGAGTTACTGCTCTTAATAAATATGGATATTATTTAAGTATTTGGAAATCGCTTTGAAATTCTTTCGTAAGAACATTCAATACGATAGCTGTTAATATCTATTATATAACTAATGAAGAGAAAAGTTTTTTTTTTGAAATATACATAGAAAGCATAACTACATCTTCTATTTTCTGCAATTAATTCACTTCAAAACTTGTTCACTTCACCGCCCCGCATATTTAAATATACCTGTAATTTTACGTTTTTTAATAAATACTTTGGGAAATTGAAAAAGAGAAACTTGGACACCCTTAGTTAATTTGCTGATTGCTTGATTTGTAGGCATAGATGTGTGTGGTTGCTCATCTCTTTCTCTTAATGGCTTCTCTAAGCCTTTTGAGTATTTTAATGTATCACCCGCTGTTCACAGTATAATTACATTTCAGAAAATCAAAACGAATGACGCCCTTGTTAGTCATCATGATTCCTATGCCGATCACTGGCTCCTGATCTTCTTAAGCCTTAAAGATGAGGTGTGATGTCATTCTATGGACTGAGCCTTCATCTCCAGATCATAAAAATTACGCCCAGCTTTCATTTCCTGCTACGGATCGAGAAAAAAAGAATGGCATGTCTTTATTGGCTTCAAACTCTTCCGGCAGATCAGAGCAGACTCCCACTATTCTCTTCTTAAAATTGGGTTTCAACTTCCAAGGTACCCACTTCGCACACATTTTCAGATATCCAAAGTATTCTGCCATCTTCAAAGTATTCCGCCATAAAGGAATTGTAACCACAGCTCAGTTGTGCAGTAAGCTCAGAGATTGTGACTCGTCTGCCCGTGCCAATCAATTCGTCTACCCGCTGGTGACTCGTGTCAATGGTCGCAGTTGATAGTCTTCCACTGCGTAATATGTATTTTATATTAGATTCTTTTTCTCTAAATTTTCAACCAATGTGTATAGTCTTTTTGTTAATGATGTCATCTTCGTAAACAACTTGTTGTCTTATGTGGAGTTTGGACATCCTGCACCCCTTCTTCGTCAAGAATTCGATGATAGCATGTGGCTTCTGATGTAGCTCATATTTGCGTGCGATAAAGGAGAGAAAGAAAAAAAAGAAAGAGTGACTTTATCAGCATAAGTAATTTGAGCGATGTACGTTTATTAATAAACGTATATTTATTAATAAACAAGTTATGCTTACTACTTTTGCATTAATTTCGGGACAATCTTCGTGCATGTACGCACGCACGCACGCACGCACGCACGCACGCACGCACGCACGCACACACGCACGCACGTACACACACACATGTGCATACATCGTTAAACTGGAAGCGCAAAAATTAAAAACACGAGGAATATGACAGTGTGATTTGTACATGTAACTGTTAAAAGTTTGCGTGTGTTTCCCTCAGAAACTTCAGTCAGCCTTCAGATAGCCTGTTTTTCAAGTGATTTCTAAAAATGTTCTGTAGTCTCTGATTGATGATTAGTAACTTACACTATCACCAAGATACTTTCCCCACCCACAACAAATATAAGAAAAACTATAAAGAAATCCGAAAGTAAAACCATGAAATACACATAAAAGACCTACAGCTAATGGAATGATTGCACTTCACAGCATCTTCAAATACCCATACCAGCGCTGCCAAATTTCTAGAATAATATAATTTTAAAAACTTTAACAAAACCCATCTGAAACAAATTCATAGAGACCGCCTTAACCTCCTACACCCATCTTAAAAAATCATAGAAAGTCTAATTTCTAACATTATCGACTTTCACATTTCTGCTTCGAATTCGCAACATAGATTTTACACTCAACTATCTCACTGATCTCTCCCACCAAACTTTACATAAAGAATACACAGTGGCTTGAAGATTGAAAAAAAAAGAAAAGCTCTTATGCAACATCATAACTTCGAACGTCTCTAGCAAACCATTTAACTCAATCCTCGGTACCTATTTATTAATTAGATACTCAATATAACCTTAAAAACATTTGTTCAGTCAGGATCGGCCAAAGGATAAACTAATGATAAAATTCTGGCGAGCAAATTTCATTCCAAGCCTCCCTGCGTATGTGTACAGTATGTATGGTGGCACTCCGTCGGTTACGACGACGAGGGTTCCAGTTGATCTGATCAACGGAACAGCCTGCTCATGAAATTAACGTGCAAGTGGCTGAGCACTCCACAGACACGTGTACCCTTAACGTAGTTCTCGGGGAGATTCAGCGTGACACAGAGTGTGACAAGGCTAGCCCTTTGAAATACAGGCACAACAGAAACAGGAAGAAAGAGTGAGAGTAAGTTGTGGTGAAAGTGTACAACAGGGTGCGCCACAAGCCCCCTGCCGGAGCCTCGTGGAGCTTTAGGTGTTTTCGCTCAGTAAACACTCACAACGCCCGGTCTGGGAATCGAAACCGCGATCCTACGACCGCGAGTCCGCTGCCCTAACCACTGGGCCATTGCGCCTCCACATGTGTACAGTAACAAGATAGCTGAAACCAGAAGCTTTTTAAAAGGTGTGTCACAAGAATCCATCCTCTCGCCATATGATTCAGTTTATAGCGAACGAGCTGCCTACAACTTAGAAAAAAATCGTCATACACAGCCTAATAAGTAGATGACTTCATCACATCCTTCCAATATTCCCAAAACACAATAGTGTAAATTTTCCAATCCTGCTGCAAACTGCTAGAAATCTGGCTTGAAACATATTGATCAAAAAGTAATCATTACCAAAACTGCCATCTCTCTTCTTAGTAACAACACAAACGAATACAGCCTACCGTCACGTTCAATAGTACAAGCAAACAAAATACTTAAAAACCTAAAATGTTAGAAATAGCGTTGCACGCAGACATAAAAGACAGAGTAAAGAAAGTAAAGCGTACATTTAAAATTAAATCATTCACAGGTTTTATTCTAAGAACACTATCCCTCCCTCTTTGTCCAGAGAAATAAAGATAAGCAAAACAGTACATATAAATAATCCATTCTACTATAAGCACAAGGCCTGGAATTTTGAGGGGAAGAATTTAGTCGATTACATCGACCCAAGCATTCGACTGGTATTTATTTTAGCGACTCCAAGTATTTGAACTCAGAACGTACTGAGCATTTTGTCAGGATTGCTAACGATTCCGCCAACACGCTGCCTTATGGTGTTTTAGTGCTTAAACAATAATGATAGTAACAAAAACAATCTCATTGTCCTCAAGCACTACTGAAATGCACCAGGGATATGTGCGGACAAGTAATTATCGTACTTCGATCCGGTTCACTCGCTTTCGTCTCTACCAACCAAGAAACTTCTGCACGATCGATTGATCTTCCAGAAATAATAACCAAACGCTCCCTCATACAAGCCTGTATTAACTTAAAACGGAAGAATACACTGGATAATGTAGTCCTTGATATAACATGCCAAAAAATACGACAGGATGGACATGACTAGAACTCACAGATATATACCGACAACACAAAACACCAAAAACTTATATCATAAATTCAAGATCGCAACAAAATATAACAAGAAAATGTGGGTGTAAGTTAAATATCTTCATTTTCACATTCATAGCTCTGCAGTATATTCAAGCAGCAAATGTAAACATACGCACCCCACACGCAACAAAACTAACGACATCAAATACACGCCTTTATGAGATTAAAAATCACAAAGAACGTTCATGTTGCTATTATATAAACTCAGATTAGGTTCTCTTAAATCTTAAATTACATCTTTGTTAGGGAGAACAGATCAACCCATGAACGAGGTCTTATAACGGACATAAAAGCATGCATCTACTGCAGAGATACCACTGACGATAATCGATCATTAAAAGCACACGATGCACTAGAAATGCAAGTATTCAAAATAAAAGCGAATGATAAGCAACACATTAGTGTAATAAACATCTGCATGCAGTCCATCAGCCGCCTCACCAGGTTACATAACCTATTATAGATAAACACGTCTTCATTTCGCAGATGCCCTACAAAAGCACAAGCTGTGTTGTAATAGTATTGCAACTGAATCCCCTTTGCATCTTGAATAACCCATGCCAACACACGTACCTCATAAAGGTAACAACTACACCTCCTGTCCAAACATTACCTTCTGTTTTACATATCTAGCTATCATAAATAACTATATAACAAACAGTCCTTTAATCTCTAAGCACCTATCTATCATCATCACAATACACTCTCATATCTCTGAGCTAAATAAAAAAAACGGTTCACAAGCTTCAAAACAGGCCGGTGGATTCGTTACCACCAAGAAAAAAATGAAGATTCGTAGATTCGCGGAACTAAACATCTCAATCGTCAACATAAACACTGCGGTTCAACGTAATAATTATAAACGATTTTCAAACTCATATCCTATAAAGCAATATAAAAAAATACTATTGCCCAATTAAGTCACCAAAGCGGCCAACATGATGAAAACTTGAGATAACCTCAAATACAACATATCCAATATATCATTCAACAGATATAAATCTCAGCATCAAACAACTAAGCAAAAAAAAACTAAATTATAATAATCCATAGTAGAACAGAAAACTATGACAAGCAACAAGACACGTCATGAAACACTATGCAGAATAATTGAAAGTATCAATATCTCTTACAATAGCCACACCACATCGCAGGTGACAGTAACAATTTCCGATAATGTATCTACACTCAAACAGAAAACAAACATTGTTTTCGAATATCAGCCACCAAAAATAACTTATGGAGAATAGGAATAAAATGCGTAAAATACGTATCTTCAAACATAAGCCGTAATCGCAGATTCTTATCTATGCCAGATGCAAGGAAAGCAAATGAAAAATCTACATCTTCAAAAGCCTTAATCTGAAAAATTTCAAACGTACAACTAAAATATTTTGAGCTCGAAGGAGTTATTGTACTCACTAATATCTACAACGCTGCCTAAATCTCCATTATTAGGAAAGTGATAAAATTTATCGCAATTCTGAAGCATCCTATAAAAAACAACACAAAACAGAGCAAAACAAAAAGCAAGAGAAATGATATCACTCAGATCCATCAACTTCCTATACACACCTTTAAACATTTTAGGGAAAAGTTCTCGATATCTATTCATAGCTCATGCATTCCAATGTTCAAATCATAACACGGGATCAGGCACTACACTAAACCACTGTACAACTCACAAAACTCACACAAAATACATGACGGTTTCAACGGTACAAACTACGAGGTGTTTTCCAGAAATTTTGAGATTTTTATGTTGGGAGAGGCAGTTATAACTGCAATTTTAGTATATCGTTAATATAAATCTAATAAACTGAACTATCCAATAACTTTTGTTATTCCAGATTGAAGGAGACGGCTGTAACAGCACTTTGAATACACCCTACTAAACAATGCTTGTCACACCTGACTGGTTTGCAGAATGCGCTTGGAACGCAAAGACAATTTAGAAATTCGCTATACAATAAAGTTTACAGTTAAACTGGGTAAAAACGCTGCAGAAACTTATGAAATGTTCCAGAACTGTTTATGGATTAACTCGTATGAGCTGAGCATCTGTTTTACGCCGGTTTAAAAGACCAGGCACAAGTCATGATGATCCCTTTTCCAACTGCAAGGGAATCATCTACATCCACTAAGTTTCTCTGGCCCGTTGGTCTACAAAGACTAATTCTTGGAGGTTTTGAGGGAGTTCAGGAAGAGATTTCGTCGCAAAAGGTCTGATTACAGGTACCAGTTCACAATTCCATATTGGTAACCAAAAAATTGACAGAGATAGGCATCAAAACTGTCCCTCACTCTCCCTAAAGACCAAACCTTGCTCCCTATGACTTTTGGTTGTTTCTCTAAGTTGAAAGAGAAGACGAAGGCGGCTGTGACAAGGATCCTGGACACCTTCACTTTGGAGGATTTCCATGGACTTTCGCGAAATGACTGGAGCGTTACAAAAATTGCATTGAAGCCAGAATAGCCTATTTTGAAGGAGATTAGAGTTTTGTATTTACTTGAAATAATAAATGCTTCATCTGAAAATGTTTCAGAACTTCTGGAATGCACCTTGTAAATTAAACCTACGTGCATCACTGACATCTGGCAAAATTTCGTCGCCATCTTTCATCACTCATATAAAATACTCAGTATAGTTACTTAAAAAAGAAACAATATAAAATCCTGTCCGGCAAATTAGTTTACCATACGTATGCAGTATTCAGTAATAATACATGTAGAATTTATAAATTCCTAAATGGTGTACTACAAAGATATATCCTTTCATATACACTTTTTAGCCTGTATCCATACGATCTTTCCACCACATCCTCAAAGCACATGCCCAGCCTTATACGCAGTTGTGACAGGGTCCCACATTTGTAATATAGTGACTTGGGAACCTAGATCGACTGAAATTATCACAAAAAATTAATGGATAAAACTTCCTATAATGGGATTTAAAACACAAAAAAAAAAATACGCAAAGGATCCAATAAGATCACTCAACTAAATGATTGAAATTAATTTTCCTTACTTGTTATTTTTAGGCTTTAGGTCGACTTAGGGGGAGTTTTTGTTTCCTAATGGCATGGATAAGCTCATTTGATTGAAGTTTTCCAACTCACTGTATTACATATGGATACCCTGCAGAACACTCAGGAGGTAATTACCTTCAACCATATTATGGGTAAATGGCACAACATTCGTTTCATCCTACTACTTCCAGACACAGCTGCATACATTCTCCAAACGTACACCAACCACCAAGAAACCTAGCTCTAAAACAACAGACATACTGTAGCAAATGCCAAATTTCACTGTCTCTTTTCCTCTCAGCCACACCAGAAAACATTAATTACTACCAGCAACCAACATAAACTTTCGACACTACAAAAGTACTTGAAGTTACATAAAACACACGTATAACATTCACAGCACATGTAGAAGACATTAGAAAGAAAGGAAAATGGCGCACAAACACAGAGTACTCACAGTCACTGCATATTGCCAAGGCACACATAAAAGACAAAACAGTAATATTAACGAACAAGAATGCATTTGATCGATCTCAAACGTGTCAGTCCTATTTAAGCTCCACTCCTCTATCTCTTCACGAAAACGCGCAACAAACTACAAAGAACACAAAACACAGCACTTCACAACAAATAAAGCTATAAATAACACCATGTAAATAGTGGGTAAAAACAAAAAGACCCTTTGGATAGAGAGGGTAGGAGGCTGACATATGACGCGAGCCCACACTTTCTGTGAACGTGACAGACGTTCTATTACTGGACCAAAGAAATCTTTCGAAATTCTTCTACGTCATTAAAATTCAGAAAGTTCGAAGGGCTTAGAATGATTCGTTTTTAGGGGTAGAACACGAAGTAGATAAAGTTATAAATAATAAAATGAAAATATTGTGAAGCCAGCGAGTGTTTCTATCTAAAGAGGGGTTTTAACTCAATATTTACAAGCTATTATGAATTTTTATTTCAACCGTTAAAAACGAATTATTTCATGCCTTGAGAAGTTTCTAAATTCTTATGAAAAAAAACAAAAAAAAACAACAAAACAAAACAAAAGGAAATTTGAACATTCCTGTAGGCGCAGGTGTGGCTGTGTGGTAAGAAGCTTACTTAAAGGCGGCGAGCTGGCAGAAACGTTTGCATGCCGGGAGAAATGCTTAGCGGTATTTCGTCTGCCGTTACGTTCTGAGTTCAAATTCCGCCGAGGTCGACTTTGCCTTTCAACCTTTCGGGGTCGATAAATTAAGTACCAGTTACGCAATGGGGTAGATGTAATCGACTTAATCCGTTTGTCTGTCCTTGTTTGTCCCCTCTATGTTTAGCCCCTTGTGGGCAATAAAGAAATAAGAAGCTTACTTCCCAACCACATGGTTCAGGGTTCAGTCCCACTGCATGGCACCTTGGGCAAGTGTCTTCTGCTATAACCTCGAGCCGACCAAAGCCATGTGAATGGATTTGGTAGACGGAAACTGAAAGAAGCTCGTCGTGTGGATATAGTTATATATATGCATATATAGTTATGTGTGTGTCTTTGTGTCTATGTTTGACACCCACCATCGCTTGACAACCGATGCTGGTGTGTTATGTCTCCGAAACTTAGCGGTTCGGCAAAGGTGTTCGATAGAATAAGTACTAGATTTACAAATGGCCACAGTCAAATGACTGAAACTTGAAAAAACAGACTATTCCTAGCAAGGAATTTGTAAATGTATCAACCTTCAGAACATCATAATCCTTTTTGTTATCTATGAAAAAAACAGATCTTTTCTGTTAATGTCACAGATTCGGAAATTTTAAAATTGTTAATGGAAATTTTCAAATTTGCTGTATGCTGAATCCGAATTTGGGATCCATTTTATTTTTTTCAGAAAAAAAAAAAAAAGAAAAATGATACAGAGGTTCGAAGTTTGATCATTTTTAGCCAATCAGTAAACAAGAAGCCGAAATCGGCATTTTCTGCGTGATGGCTGTCTGTCACAAAGTGATCCTCGTCAAAACCTGTGGTGATGGTTGTAGTGGAGAAAGTGTCACAGGCGCGTCCGCACAGCGTCCTTGTTACAACGGAAAAAGGGCAGTTATGGAAACATAACAATGTGAGATTTATGGTCATGTGCATAATAGTGGCTTTCGGTTGGCCTGAAATTTTAGGGGAGAGGGATAGTCGATCACATCGACTCCAGTATTTCACTGGTATTTAATTTTATCGATCCCAAAAGGATGAAAGGCAAAGTGGACCTCGGCGGAATTTGAACTCAGAACGTGAAAACGGACGAAATACCGCTAAGCATTTCGCCCTGCGTGCTAATGATTCTGTCAGTTCAACGCCTTAATAATGATAATAATAATCCTTTCTACTATAGGCACAAAGCCTGAGATTTTTATGGGCGGAGGAAAGTCGATTATATCGACCCCAGTGCGTAACTGGTACTTATTTAATCGATCCTGAAAGGATGAAAGACAAAGTCGACCTCGGCGAAATTTGAACTCAGAACGTAAAAACGTAATAATTCTTTCTACTGGAAGCACAAGGCCTCAAATTTGGGGGAAGTGATTAAGTCGATTACATCGACCTCAGTGCGTAACTGGTACTTATTTAATAGTTTCCAAAAGGATGAAAAGCAAAGTCGACCTCGGCAGAATTTGAACTCAGAATTGGAACGTAGCGACTTATCTCAGTTAATTAAGCAAAATAGCAGGAAGACGATCACAGCTTGTCAAGGTTGAGACATCCCAGAGTGGCCGGTCAACCAAATCATCATTTGAGAACCGACTCACTGGACAATGAACCGTGGACATTCTCCAGAATCTGGGTCAAGAGCCTGAAGGAGAACAGTGCAGAGGATTTGAGGTACTGGTGATGGAATGGGATATGTGACGAGTCCATTATTGTGCTCGATACAAGTGCAGTTTGAAGTCTCTAGATATTGACAATGACGTTGTTCCAAACTTCATGTTTGGATTCGTTTGCATACATTCAAAGACGATAAAAAGACAAACAATAAAAATAAAACCAT